>NC_056730.1:1031265716-1031353216 GCF_019279795.1 Protopterus annectens
GTCCACCAACTTTTTTTGTCCCTCACCAGCCCTGTGTCTTGTTTGTTTGAATTTGCTTCCTCAGCTACCTAAATTACCTGACCTGGAAATACCAATGCCCCTTACCCAGTATTCCTTTCTTACCAAATTAAAAAAAGGGGAGCACACTTCCCACAAAAAATAAAATAAAAAGTTGTCCCATACATAGCTTTCCATTTCAATCACGTGTCTTTTTGACACACTTGTTTCGATCCAATTGGCTGTTCAACATGATTTTGTTGTTATCACCCCACTTTGTGGAGGTGACGGTCCAAATTCAGCTATTCTATACATATTTTCAGTTTACACTGTTAAAGAAATGGATAGCTATGTATCTTTCCTACTTTCCTCCTGCACATTTCTGTATTTTTTCCCTTTGTTCTTCCCCCTACTTGTCCCCCATTTCACCACTTTTCCTCCAACCTCATTTTAACACATATAATCTGTCAAAAAATAAAATCGCACACAACACACATAAGTACCAAAAAAAAAAATCAATTGACCCCTTCATTTTGTGGTCTCTGTGTTTCCACAGAGTTGGGCAGTGTGCATGAATGCCAAGCAATGGTAAATGGCTCTTCTGTGGTTTATCTGTGCAATGCCTCTTAAACACACTACACTTAAATAAAACATAGTAACATAAGGTGAATATAATATAAGACTAATTTCATTAAATGATCACTATTTATTTAAATAGTAACAAATGGTGAATATAATACTAATTTAATTGTATTACCATTACTTATTTAAAAGTATTACATACACCTGGATTTGAACCCAGTATCATCTGGACTTAAAAAGAAATGTGTCAGTGCATTTGCACTTGCTGCTACAGAGTCAGCTAAGTAGCAGGTATGTTTCATACACTCAGTACTAAGTCTCAGAATTTCAGCAATGAGCTTTGTGTTGGTACACTGCTTAACTATTCACAAACAGGGAAATCAGTAAAACTGTCTATCCTGCATGCGCAAACACTTTGCCACCCATTGCACAAACCTGCTGCTCTCAAGTTGTGCTACATAAACTAAATATTAGCATATATTAGTTCTGTTTACTGTCTATTTAGTCTTCAACTCATGAAATTACACATGGAAACAACAAAATGAAGGGTCTTTCTGAGAATATGTCAGATATTTGCAATGCGGTCATATGTTATCTTCCTCTATGCATTGCAAACGTGGTCTCTCATTCACAAATATATCAACTACACTACATAAATTAATAAGAAATGTGTGATATGCCATGCACATCTTTAGAATGACAATACACATTCAGATTTTGAAATGCTTGCAATAATGTGGACAACTGTCTGCATATAGCTTGTAAAGTTGTCTCTTAAACTATACCTGCACACTGGAGCATGACCTACAAATACTACTCATTGCACACTTATCAAATTGGTAACATGCAAAACTTGAACTAGCTTCATAGTTGCACATGCCTACACATCCATTTCATGCAGGCCTCCCAACAACTTCTCTCCAGCATCCAGTGCTGATGTCATCCACCATAAGTTGTCCTACAGCCTTTTAAGAATAAGAATTGTAATGTGGTGCTTGCTTAAAGTACTTTGTTCTCTAGTCTGTGTACTTAGATTAGTAGAGCTTTTCTTTCTGTCTTTACTACCCTTCTCTGTACCTCTAACTGATAGACATAGGATGTATTATGTGGGTCCATGTTTAGTCATCAAATGAGAAATCCATTGAACCTCTGATCATCAAACTTAAAACATCGAAGGTCCATTCAGCAAATGTTCAATCATCAAATATTTTATCCAGGGAAAAGAAACCGTGGACCAACATGCATACCAAAACACACACCGCAGTATACAAATCGACCCAGGTGGAGGCTATGCTCCCCACACCCCCTACTTATATATACCAACTCCAAGATTGCATTACAATGGGGAAAAGGGCAAATTTTCTAATGCTGGCCAACCAGCTCTGTTCTCTGGGTAAAATATTCTATGGCTGAATGTTCGTGAAGAGAAAAGTTGATGTCTTAATTTCAATGGACAGAGGTTCGATGAATTTCTCATTCGATGACTGAACGTAGACCCGTATTATGTTATGTGATTATCTGGGTAATCCCTCTATAACCAGTTACTTCATGACAAAATGTATTTCCTTAAATTCATAGGCTACTGTATGTCATATATGTTCTAGATGTATTCATATAATTGTGTTTTCATTGCAAGCAGATGTATTTTACAAACTGTCATTTTATTTTTGTTTTTAAATGAACTTGGCTATTATGTGGAGCATTTCTCACCAGACATCTGCTAAAAATGGGATAAATCTAAATCAGAACAGTAAACAAAGAGAAATAAATAAGTAAAATAATAAATGACATACTAAGTTTCTTACTTTTATTATATAGTTTGTTCTGGCAAACTCAGGAGTGTATTCCTGAATTTAACATTGTATTAATGCATTTAGGTAGTCAGATACATTCAGGTCTGTTTTAATGAGGACATAGAAATTACCTGCTTAGTGTGTGAGATGGGGGTCATTGAGGTGAGGATGGCAGTTAAATTTCATAAAATCATCACTTAGTTGGATTAGGTTTACCTTACTGTACTCTCAAAGTTCAGAAGGGTTTTTGTGGTAAATCAGGTTTTACACTCTTACTAATTATTATCATACTGTAGTCAGATTTGACTAGTGAAGTGAATCAGGTCAAATATTTTTGAACCCCTAGTTTGGACTTGAACCAATTTGTCTAAACAGCTGACATTAATGAAGTCCAAGAATCTTTGTGTGTATTTATTTGAGGTGGTGTAGAATTCCCAGTTAATGGAGGGATAGTTGAAGTCTCCCAAGAGAACAATGATAGGCTCAATAAGAAGGGATGTCAGTTTGTTTAGATATACCTTATAGACTGCAGATGAGACGTAAGGGGTATGGAAATTGGCTATTAGATGATATAGGTATTTATTATCTTGTTTAAAGGACATGGAGAAGTTCAAGGTCACTGTCCTGACTTAAGAGTCTGGATGTAAGATGGCTTCTTAAGATGATTTGATCATGAGGATGAAGTCCAAGTAATATAACTATTGTATCATCTCTGCACTTCACTGAGTTGCTGTTCCCCAAATGAGTGGTGCTTTAAACACAACAAGCAAAGGATAAAAAATGCTGATGGCTGTTTTCCAATGAAAATCATTGCCAATGCAGTTTCTAAGTATGTGTTAGCACTGATTACTTATTTTGGGAGATTACTCCATTCTTTGTGATTGTCTAACTGCATAGATAGATAGATAGATAGATAGATAGATAGATAGATAGATAGACTCTGGGATTCAATAATATCTGTGTAGGCTTTGAGCAAAGCCTACACAGAGTTTACATGTTTGTGCAGTGATCAGCAGCCCTAATTACATATTCATGCTGTGCACTGTGTTTAAATGTAAACAAGCTTAGTTTCGTGGCTGGCAACAGTGATGCTGGCCAGGAAACCATGTAAGGAAACACAGATAGCAAAACTGTGCACTTCAGAACAAACTAGGTTAGTGGGATTGCATGGAGTGCAACAAGGATTACCAGGGTTTAACATATAGTAATGTATATGGTCCAAACTTACAGGACAGTGTATGCAGTGCAGAGTATTGTGAAATCCCATTCCATGCATTCTGTACAAAATTTGTGTAAATGATTTGTGTAAATGATCTGTGCAGGTACATGGACTGCCATTTAAAATAAACAGTCAAGGGAAGTGTGTATATTGTATAGGGACACACAGATGAACTGTATGAATGAACACAGGGAAAGGGGAGAGGTGAAACATCCTAATGTACAGCAGATGAGGGCATGTCAATGGAAGACAGTTGTAGCAGGTACACTAATCACATATCTATATGGTACAGTACAGACTGCACATTGAAAATGTATATTATGTGACTGTCACACATAGTGGCATAACAATGGCGAAGATGTCTTTGTGAGATAAGCATCCTGACATGAACAATGCAGAGGACTTGTATCAGGGATGTTATATACCATAGCTTTTTCTGCACAAACATACTTGTACAACTATTATGACATGTAAGCAATCAATGAGAGTAATCAAACACACAGTCCCGACACTGTAACATCTGCTGGAGTTGTAAGTAGGGACACTGTTATAGCTGAATGTGACATTATGATCACTACAGTCTAGGTGACTGGTGTGCATGGCAAATATATATGGCACAATCCAGACTGTCACAAATGTAACCCATTCCATCAATGTTATCAAACAGCTATGTATGTACTGTGTGCACCACCAGAACAAGTATCACACATGTATCTGGTGTAACACCTTGATGGGTGTTATGCACCTTTAGACAGTAATATTTATGCAACAAAAACAATACCTAGGCATGTCCAATAAGATGTGTGACAGTTCAGTGTGGAAAAGGTGGTACACTTCAGTTACACATAACTGGAAGATGTGTAGGGAGGTACATGAAGATGGCTACATTGTAAGCAGTTATTGGTATGATGAAGGCTGTGAACTATGGAGGTATAAGGGCCTTGGATGTGGATATCCTTCACATACTCAGTAGTTGTGTTACATACAAGGGAGTAGTCAGCACTGTGGCCACATGCAGGGCCTCCCACATATCATCTACCCAAGGACATAGGTCACATACCAGTTGGTCTGCTAATAGGGTGTGACGTCTACATTATTCTTGAGTTGTGTGTTTGTTGTAATAAAGTGCAAAGTGCAATTCCCTGCTAATTACTATTGACAACACTCCCCCTCTGCTGAAACCCAGTGCTGCAAGACCTGAGAACACATGTAGATAGAAATATGAACTTCGACCAAGAAGCATCCACAGTGGTATGGAAAGGCTATGTTGTGCACCTCATAAGTCAGGCCATCCTATTCAGAGCTGAGGATTATATAGCAGCACTGTACTCGAACACCATCAGAACACTAATAGAGTATAATGCTCCCTTTTGCATGTACTTCACCAGACACTTGCTGCAGCTGGAGAGACAGCAGATGGTTCACACCAAGAAAATACAGGGCCTACAAACTATGATATGATGTATGTGGGTAGACTGAAACCCCTGTCACAATAATCTGTATTGTATAGGATGAGGTAAGTTGTGCCTGGCCTCCAGGTCAGTCTCTGACCCTGCCTTGGTGAGAATACTGCACATCCACAAATCAGCTATAGTTAATAACATTAGAAGAGTTTGGTGAAGAGGAAATGCTAATAGCAGTGGCCCACATGCTGGTGTAAAATGCACTCTGTAATGTCAAGCAAGGGCACAAGCACACACACATCCCTGTTTATGGCAGTGAGTACAGGTCTCTGCATAGCTAAGTTCACCAACTAGAGAACCCTGAATTTAAGGCTAGCACCACAGCTGAAGTCTGACTTGAAGAGTATCAGACAATACGTTATAACAGATGATATCAGCAGAGTATGGTAAGGAGAAAATGCTAATAACAGTGTCGTAACATGCACTCTGTAATGTCAAGCAAGGGCACAAACACACACCCCAGTTGACTGGAGTAAATACAAACCCTCTAACTATCTAAGTGCACCAACTAGAGAAGTCTGTATTTTAGGCAAGTACTACAGCCCAAGTCTCATTTGGAGAATGTCAGACAATACTTTATAGATGATGACATCAGCAGAGTCTGGTGAGGAGAAAATGCTAATAGCACTGTCCAACATGCTGGTGTAAAATGCACTATGTAAAGTTAAGCAAGGGCACACACACACACACACACACACACACACACACACACACACACACACACACACACACACACACACACACACACACACACACACACACACGCCAGTTGACTGTAGTGAGAAAAGAACTCCCACCTATCTAAGTATACAGATTAGAGAACACAGAACTTTAACCAAGTGCCATAGCACAAGTCTGATTCATATAAGGCTGCAGGACACCTTATGGTAGATGACATCAGCAGTGGATGTTGGGAGGTCTGCATGAAATGGATGTGTAGGCTTATGCAAGTGTCAAAATACTGTCAATCCATAGAATTGGAGTGGCAACTGTCAGATACACACACATGCTCTTCTGGCTAGACACACACACACACACACACACACACACACACACACACACACACACACACACACACACACACACAATGCAGTGAGAACGGATTTATCAGAAGATGGAACTTAAGAGAAAAAGTAGTTATTATCAACATTAAGTAGATTAAGGTAGAGAGTTTGTATAAACCTGTATTAAAGACAATAGTGAAAGTGAAAGTTATCTGGGAAATAGAAGATTTTTAGGAGAGAAAGTATCCATAGGGTGGAATAGCATTCAGTAGAAGAATAGTGTAAATGACAGTTGTGAGAGAATATATAGTGAGATGTCTTGATGATAGACATATAAAGTTACATGTGTGAAATTAAGGTACGGAAAGGTTAAGTAAAGGGAGTGTAATGTTGAAAGTGGAGTTTAGGTTCACTACTGGGGGGGGTTAGCCTGGCATTGTGCATTCATACAACCAGTTATTTAGCAGGTGTTTCATTAATGATGTTTTGAAGGCATGTAGTATGCCTACCTGTCTTATTTCAGGGGGGATTTTATTCCAGATTTTTGCTACATTGTTAAGTTCTAGTGAGTCTCCTGTGCTGCTGTTTGAATTTTATGATGGATAAAAAACATTGTTGTTGGATCATACGGCTTCATTAGTGGCATAAGGTTGTAGTATTCCCTTATGAGATGGCATTTTCTTCTCTGGTGTTTATTAGTTTATGGTCTATAATAAGTTGATGGTAGTTGAGGAGGTTATCATATATTAATGAACTCAAAAAAATCAACAAATAATTCAGAAACAAAATCAAATACTACAAAAGTAAGCAGGGATTGAGATGTGCCAGCTCTGCTAAGGGCAAAAAAGGCTTCTTCAGCTATGTCAGAAACCATAGGGGTCATTCACAACAGTACTGTAAGCTGCTACACAAGAGCGACACTTATTCATTCTCTGAGGACATGATATATTAGTGACAAATTCAGCTTTAACTTTAGTCCCCTGCCGCCCAATAAATTTCCTCAGCTTATTTGCATACCCCTTCTGATCACCTCTGAGGAAGTCCTGAATGCTCTCTGGAAGGCTAAAAATACTAGCTCCATGGATCCTGGTAATATACCATGATGCCTTCTTATTGGTACTGGACACTGCCTCTTAATCTTGCTACTAAGCATATTTAAGCATAGCCTTTCCAATGAACTCAAGCCAGAGAAATAGAGAAGTGCAGAACTCATCCATCTCTGAAAGTAAGAGATCTTCTACTGATTTAGGAAGCTATAGATCTCTAAGTCTCACCAGCTTTATCTGCAAAGCAATGAGACTACTTGACAAAGGCATAGGCAGTCTAAAATCCTGGATTCAAGCCAGCTTGGATTTGTCAAAGGCAGACCTTGCCTCATGAACCTTCTTTGGGCTTCTTTGAATAAGTCACTGATGTGTAAGATTCAAGCATATCGGTTCATACTGTCTATCTAGATCTGACCAAGGCCTGTGATACCATCCCACATTCTGGAATTATTAATAAGCTAATAAAACTAAATGTAAATATCCTATGTTACCCACTGCAAACCAAGCTGGCTAACTGATAGAACCCAGCCTATTACTGTGCTTATTAAAAAGAGTAATAACCAGTGGTGTCTTCTGGGGATCTGTGCTAGGACCCACTGTCTTTAGTATTTTCTTGTCTGATGACAAAGCTGCCATCAATGGCCTGTGGCTGATTAAGTCTGCAGATGACTGCAAACCTGAAGCTGTCATTAACTGCCCATTTGACTTCCAGGTGCTTTATGAGGGACTAACATGCATCAATACTGCATAGGCGATATCCCTTTGAATGTTGACTCAGTCAGTGAGGACATTTCATTGACAGCAAACTGTCCCTTGATAACCGTGTATTCATTATTGATAAGAAATCCTTTTGCCTAGCCAGACTAATCACCAAGGCTACTTCTTCCACTTCTGAGGAAGTTTTCATTCCTCTCATCTCTCTTGTCAGGCCCATAATAGTGTGTAATAAACCCTTTTGTGTGCACTTGCCCAAGTATATGACCCATCTTAAGAGCCTGCATAATTTCTCCATTAAGATAATAAAGGGCATGACTTCCCTCAGCTACCCAGACTGGTTTAAATTGCTTTTTCTCTTAACTATTTCATAAAGACACTTGAGAGGTGACCACTGTCTAGCCTACAGAGACTCAAAGGATCTAATTTTAGGTAACCTGCTGTGCATCTATGAAACTAATAACACCCTAAACACCTGCACAAGAGATCTTAACATCTACTGAAATATAAATAGCTCCATCAACCTCTTCAAGCATTTCTTTTATAAATGGATGGGTAATCATAAATACCCCCCATTTCTATCCCTTTCACACCCTCATTGAAAGGGGTCAGGACTAGGTATAAATCCATCATGCTAATGGGTACCTGTGAATTGGTTTATTGTGATTAGGCTGCCAATGGTCCTGTAAATCAACTACCTAGCATTAATCTATTAACTTGTGAACCTATTAATCACCACCCTCCATAACCTGTGAATTACTCATTTGATACCATCATGATTGGCTTAATAATGCTCTCCAAGTCTACAGTTTTGTTTTGTGGATAATCAGGACTCAGGAAGACCTGAAAGAGCAAGCTTGGTTTTCTACCAACACTTCATTGTCTGCTAGGTTAAATTAAAATAAATGTGCATGCCTGCTTAGAGGATTCAATCAATTTTAATATTGCAAACTTTATGAATGCAAGTAAATGTTTTGTATTACTATATATCACTTTTCTGAGTAAGTACACTTTTATATAAAACAGGACATTTAACTACAAGCCTATAAATCGACTAACAAATTAAGATCTACTTCTTTAAATATGTTCCCTTTCAATATCGTTACATTTTCTCTTCAGGTATTAAAGATATACATTCTGATCCATTAAAGATTGCATAATGCACCTAAAGTATTATAACAAAAAAATTAAACACTTTAAGATATTTTGTATCATTTTTGCCAGAAAATACATAACTATTCTAATGTTTTTGCATGCATTATTTCGATATACCCAGCAAAACATAGTTCATGTTTTCCAGCATATTCCGTATCTGAGACTTTTGGAAAATATGTATTTATTATTCTTGTATCTAAGCAAAGGCAGAAAAATCATAAACTATTTTAATAATTACTGTCTGAGAAAAGCAATATTTTAGAGTTGAACTCCTTCTTTTGATATTAGCACTTATCTTTATCCAAAACACTGAGAATGTATTGCATGTTCGTCACAGTGACAGAAGTGTTATTACCTTTCTTTATAATTGTGTGTGAAATGAAAGTTCTGACAGAAAATATTTAAACTGTGCTTTTCCAGCCAGATCTCATATAAATGAAGCTTTCAAACCACTTTAACTTTAATTTTTTTAACTGAGAACAGTGCAACTGTCAAGCAACACTGTGGTGATCGTTAATCTGGAATTTCATCTTATAAAGAAAAATCACAGTGTTGTTATTTGTGCCTGCTGTTTGTGAAACAAATACTGAGACAAAATGGATACATATGAGCTTCATTTCTAGAAACAAACGTATACATATCTAAAACAAGATGATATAAAACGGATGCTGTAGAAAATGAATATTCAGTGATACTTCAGGGACACTTCAGTATATTAATTGCAATCATGTTAATAAATATTTTTTTATATTAAACTTCTTCAGTTGTCTATTATTTTATCTATAAAATGTAAAATTAATGGTATCAGTTTAGTATTATACTATTATTCAATGAATTATTTTAACTGTAGAACATGAACACTTTTAGCTTTACATTTTGATAAACAATACCTGGGATTCAATAAGCTCTGTGTAGGCTCCATGTGAAACCTACACTGAGTTTACATGTTTGCATAGTAATGCAGAGTGGCACCTCTCAGCTAAGTTTCACGGCTGGCAACAGTGTTGCAGGCCAGGAAACTATGTAAGTGAATGCGGGTACAATTCTGTTTAAAGCAGAGCACCTACTGTGGATTTGCACAGAATGCCACAATGATCACCAGGGCTTCACTGATAGCAGTCAATCTGTTTGTGGAATACATCTCCACAAGGGATAACATAATGCAGGAATATTTAACCAGAAATAGGGACATATTTACCCTAGATGCCACATAGAAATGTGTTAGAATGAAACTCAAACATACCTCTCAACCTCTTAGAGCAAGAAATCTGGACAAAGCCATAAATAATGGGGGGAATAAAGGCCCAACAATAGGGACAGATTTTTAATATTGCTCTTCAAACTTAGAAAGTGGATAGAAAAATGGGTTGTACAGTAGCATGAATTCTCTGAAGAGCATGAAGTGTGAAGCTCAAATGTCTGCCATCAGTTTCTGACTTCATTCCATAATGACATGCCAAAGATTTGCCAGAAAACAAAAATGTTATGGGAAAAGATCACAAATGTGAGACAGAAACTCAAATGTATGTTAAATTGACTCACATCAGTACAGAGATCATTCCTGTGCAATGGCAGAAAAACACAAATTTGATTCAGAATCCATCTCAGCATCCTGGGAAAATCTGGACAGTTGACAGGTATGAATGCAAAGTATGTGGTCCAAACACAGTACAGGACTGTATACCTATAGTGCTGAGTATTGTGATATCCCATTCCTGGCATTCTGTATTGAAGCTGAGCTAATGATTTGTAACAGGACATTGACTGCCATGTAAAATGATCACTCAGGAGATGTGTGTATTGAACAGGGACACACACATGAATTGTAGGAATGAACACAGGGAAGGAGGACAGCAGAATCTCCCTCATGTACAGAAGAGGAGGGCATGTCAATGGAAGATGGTTGTAGCAGCAACACCAGTCACATATCTATATGGTACAGTAGGGACTATACAGTGAAAATATGTTTTATGTGACTGTCACACAAGGTGACATAACAATGGGGAGGATGTCTGTGTGAGATAAGCATCCTTACATGAATAATGCAGAGGACATCTATGAGGGATATGACATACAATTAGAGTAGGTTGCATATTGTGAAGCTGTGCAAACTGATATGCTGGAATATGTGTGTGCTCTCAGCAGAGGTCTCCAACAGGGGGCCAGAGGTAAAGGCACATGGAAAACATTACAAGAGCCAACCACAATCTTGGACAATATCAGAATAATGCCACCAGTAATCCCATGCCTCTGACATAACATCCATGCTGTAGAGTGAAAAGAGATGTGTCTGGACACACACACAATTGAACAACTATTATGATACAACTACACTCTATGAGGTTAAGCATGCACACAGTCATGGCACTGTAAAATCTGCTGGAGGTGATAGGAGAGACATAGCTATATCTGTATACAACAGTATGGGCAATACAGGCTAGTTGCCTTTTGTGCATGGCATATATATATATATATATATATATATCAGGATACACACTGTCATGAATGATATACATGCCATTAATGTCAGACTCCTATGTATGTAGTGTGTGCATAAGCAGAAAAGGTAGCGCACATGCATGTGGTGTGCCAACTTGATTGGTGTTCCACATCATCAGACAGTCATGTATATTCCGCAAAAAGAATACCTAGATATGGACAATAGGCTGTGTGATAGCACACAGTGTCAAATGTCGTACACTTCAGTTACACATCACTGGAAGATGTGTAGGGAGGTACATGAAAAAGGGTGCATTGTACACAGTTATTTGTATGATAAAGCCTGGGAACCATGAAGGTATTATAGTCTAGATGTGCATGTCCTTCACATAACCAGTACTTACACTCAAAGAAGTAGTCAGCACTGTGACCATATGGACAGCTATCAGATGTAACAGACCTGATGTAGCATTAACAACTCAAACAAATCTTTTGCACACAGCTGGAATATTCCCAGTGTACATATACAAGAGGTCCATGATAACATGTTGGTCTACCTCACAGTCGAGGAGAGTCAGGATGTCTCTATACATGTATGCATCAGGTGGTGTCCCCCCAACTCAGGTGGATGCATGTTAATATACACCCTTGAATGGAAACATAGCCTATGTGGAGGGTGTGTTGAATTGTGTATTCAACTGTATCTGGAAGGTTTATGTGCTGAGTCACAACATAGATGATCTGTGATGTTGTCACACCCCAGTGGTTCCATGTGATACTCCTGGATGAAGGTAAAACAGTGCATACTCTCTGTCATGATCTGGCCTAGGGTTTTGGCACAACCCCCCACGCAGGTAATATTGAGAAACCCTCCCAACTGGGGATTAAACCTTACATCAGTTAATGGCTAACCAATTGGCTCACTGACAGTACACATACTGTGAAAGCTGGTGAATCAACCTGCACCAATAGAGCTGTCACCATTGGCAAACACCAGTGATTTGGGCTTGGTCCTTCACTGTATGGACTCTATTTGACAGTTCAGGCTAAAATATATGGCCTTTGGCTTACCACATTTACAGATTCTTGCATATTGTGGGCAATCATTGAGTCCATCAATGATGATAACATAGTACAGGAAGAGCTAACACAGACAATTGAATGGTGACAAAGGCAGACTATCTACAAATAAATGCAGAAATATGTGTTTGTTATGCTGTCCGTCTGAAAAGTAAAATTCCCTGTTAATCATAGCATTGACAACAGTCCTGCAATACAGAAACCTAGTAATGCAAGCACTGGGAGCACATATAAATAGGAAGCTGAACTTTGACCACCACGTGTCCACACTGGTATTGAAAGCCTATGATGTGCACGTCATAAGTCATGCCATCATATTGAGATCTTAGGATTCTATGACAGCATTGTAGTCGGTCCTCATCAGAACCCAGTACATTAATAGATCTGAAACTTTTTGTTAGACGGTTGAACTTATCTCTGGAACTAGGTAGGCCAGGTACAGTGAATGAGCAATTTGTCAGAGCAAGTACCTTCAATCCCCCTACCCACCCAATGTTAAAAGTATTTGAAGAATTAGTGGAAATGGACCTAAGGAAGCAGCATGCTATTAATACACGTTCAACATCCCCCAACTTATCTTTTGACCAGCAGCGGCTTGTTTATTTACTCAAGGACGAAGGGATAAGAGTAATGAAACCTGACAAAGGTGGAGGGATAGTTTTAATGTATAATTGTGCATATGAGACACAAATTCTTAGCATGTTGCAAGATAGTGCACAAAAACGAAGTCAACATAGCATATGCCAAAACTAAATATGATTTGTTTGACTTGTTAATGCAAGGAGCTATCAATGAAAAATTATATAACTTTTTGAATGTGGATAAACCTAAGACACCGATAATATTCGGTATACCTAAGGTCCATAAGGGTTTGGACCCATTAAGATTTAGACCAATTGTGGCAGGGTCCGGTAGTATTACAGAGCCATTAGGGAAATTCATTGACCAGACTGTTAAAAAAATTGTCATGTCCTTGGAACATGTCTGCAAAGACTCCTGGGAATTTTTAAAAGGTTTGGATCAGAATTTCTTTAAACGTACTTGTCTATTGGTTTCTATTGACATTGTGGAATTATTTCCAAGTATCCCACATTTAACAGGGATTGAATGGTTCAATGAAGTGCTGGCTACACAATCAGGGTTGAGTGCTAATATAGTTATGTTATTGGTGGAATTTATGGAAGTCATTCTTAAAAATAACTTTATTTATTTTAATGGTGAGGTCTACAGACAAAGAAGGGGCGTGATGGGCACCCCATGTGCTTCAGCTTTTGCCAACATAGTGTTACATTACTGGGAAAACAAATTTATATTTTCAACTGCTTGGGCAAAACACATTGTACATTATAAACGATTTTTGGATGATATTTGCATTTTATGGGAAGGGAATTATGAAAATTTCTTAGAATTCATGTCCTATATTAATGCTTCGACACATTTTCTTTCTTTTACGCATACTGTGAGTGATGAAGTTCTTAATTATCTAGATGTAACACTGGTTAAGGATCTTACAAGGGGTATTTTTCAATCTAAGATTTATAGGAAGGCAACTTCTTATTTGCACTTTGAGAGTGGTCATCCCTTTTTCCAAAAGAAAGGAATAGTGAAAAGACAATTCATCCGGGCGTCGAGAATGTCGAGCACGGATGAATTGTTTTTGAAAGAGATGGACTTTTTGAAAGAACTTTTTGCAGAAAGGGGGTACCCTACAAAGCTGGTGAACAATCTATAAAATAAGTGATGGCTAACAGAGGGTTAATGTATTTCCCTCTACTGGGCACGGGTTTGTTACCCAATGTGCAGGGTAGGCAGGAAAAACAATTTGATGGGCATAGTAGCTTTGTCTACAACTATACTAGGGACGCTGAACAGTTGGAACAAATTGTTTTGAAATACTGGCCTGTTTTGACCCTTCAGGAGAATTTTCATGACATTATTCCAGAGAAACCAAGTTTTGTAAAAAAGAGGGACATGAATTTGAAGGGTCTTTTGAAAGTAAAATCATCTTTCAACTAATTTTGCTGTTGTTTTGAAAATAGGCACACATAAATGTGGTGCCTGTAGACAGTGTTCTCTGATTATTAATGATAGTAGTGTATATATACCTTCAAGGAACTTTAAGGTCCATACAACTGGATATTATAATTGTGCAACCAAGGGTGTGGTTTACATGGGGATCTGTGTTCTATGTTGGAGTTTTTATATAGGGAAGACAGAAAGGCCTTTAAGGCAAAGAATTTATGAACATGTAAATGACATCTCTAAAAAGAAAGACACAAATGCCTTTTATAAGCACTATACACAGTGCCCTGATATGAAACTTAAATTTATGGTACTGGAGCAGGTTGCACAGGACCCTAGGGGAGGAGACTGGGAAACATTCCTGGAATATAGAGAAATTATATGGCAGTTAAAATTAGACACAGCTAGGTCCCCAGGTTTAAATGACAGTATTAGTATTTCAAGTGTACTCAAACTACGTAAAGCGAAACTGTAGTGTTATATATGGTTTATATATATTGCATATATTTTTTTAGAATTTTATAGATAGAACATTAATATAATATGGTTGAAAGAATGTTTTTTAACAGTGAACGATGTGTCTGGAAGTATTTTGGTATTAATGTATTGTTTTTTTGTAAGTATATGGCTTGTTAAACATTTTGCAATGCAAAAATGTGGGTGAGGTTTTTAACATTTGTTTTTTAAAGGAATTCAATTGAAGTAATTCTGACTGATTAATTAACTTAAATTGAAGCAATTAAAAAAACACCATGTGACCAATGGTTATTGTATTTAAGGGCATTACTTTTTTATGTTTGTATCTTGATAAAGCCTGGTAGGAACCAGGCGAAAGTGCTTGAGATATTCGATGTGTTTTGGGTTTTAAAGGTTATTAAAAGACTTTAAACTACAGTTTGCTGCAGCCTATCGTTTCTCTGCTGTGGACTTTGCTATTGGTCTTTTGCATGTATCCCACCAGACACCTGCAGCAGCTGGAGAGACAAACAGGGCTTTCTCAGCAAGATAACACAGGGCCTACAAACCATGCTATGATGTATGTGGACAAATTAAAAACCAAGTCACTGTAATATTTATTGTATAGGATGAGATGACTTCTGCTTGGTCTTCAGGCCTATGTCTGACCCTGCCCTGTTGGGAGTACTACATATCCAGAAATTGGATTTAGCTGATGATATATATAGCTTATGCATATCATTGCTGGAGCCTTCCTATGTCCTGAAAGAGTGCTCTTCAAACTATCTGGAGATATACAGAGCTGAGTATATTTTTCTGGCACTTCAGAGTTGTGTACTGGTAATTGTTGTTTGACTAATTTTATATCATTGCTGGCTGACTTCAGAGTTGTGCACTGTTATTTTTGCTTCACTGTATATCTTTTCAGATCTCTGCTGAAGGTGTTTTACCCCCTCCCCCTATTTCTCTGTGTCTTAAGTTGGTATAACTGGTTTTACATTCTGTGTGTTATCTGACCATCTCAAGGATTACTTACATAAAGTTAGACCCTCTTAGTAAAAAAGTCTGCATATCATTGCTGGAGCCTTCCTGTGTCCTGAAAGAGTGCTCTTCAAACTATCTGGAGATATACAGAGCTGAGTATATTTTTCTGGCACTTCAGAGTTGTGTACTGGTAATTGTTATTTGAATAATTTTATATAATTGCTGGCTGACTTCAGAGTTGTGCACTGTTATTTTTGCTTCACTGTATAGTTTTTCAGATCTCTGCTGAAGGTGTTGGTTTCCCCATACCCATCCTCCCTATTCCTGTGTTGTTGTTTAAATTTGGAGGTTTTTGCAGTTGCCCGCCCCCACTGTAGATTTGATCTGGGACACTCCCCCCAGTCCCATCTCTTTACCTCATTCTACCTAATAGACTCATTTTGCATTGTTTTTAGTCATTTTTAATTTAATTGTATTTTTTAAACTGTTTGGTCTAACATTGCTACATACTCAAGTGTGCTAGCTTGCACTGCATTTGAATTGTTTTGACTGCTGTTTTAGCTACTTTTCTGTATATATATAAAAAAAATACCATTCCTGTAACTAGTGTAGTCCAGATTCAGATTTGCTGTATCCAGGACTGTATGTATGCTTCTGAGCCCCCCCCCCCCCAAGCTTTCTGTGTTGGAGGGAAGCCTTCTAGCTTATCAGTGGGAGTGATAAGCACTAGGTAACCTATCTACTACATAAGGAGTGGTTCTGGCCCAGAAATTGTAGTTACTGACTGTTTGGGCAGTTTTTCCATCTCTCTCAACTTTCTGACTTAAAAGCCCACATTTGCACTTGTTTCCCTCCTTTCCTGTAACTGGTTTAGTCCAGATACAGATTCTCACTTTTAGCACTTAGGTTCATAGATTAGTACTAGGCTAACTGCCCTTGTGGGCCATTTTAAGCCTAGCCAATTATCCCTTGTGAGACTCAAACCCTGCAACTTGTGCTTGTAAGGCATACACCTTAACCAATAGGCCACCCTCCCAACCCTTTGAATTTCAATTTGCTTATTTGTGATCGAAAAAACTTGATTTGATTTGTGATCACCAAACTTGAATTTGCTTATTTGTGATCAGCACTTGTTCAGAACTTGTAAGCACTAAATAACCTACTAATTACTACAGCACTCAGCCTTCCTTATTACCTAGAGGAAAACAGTTTTGGTACTTACTTTCCTCACTTGCTTAGAGAAAAACAGCTCTTGTACTCACTTTCCTCACTTATCTAGAGGAAAATATTTTTTTTATTCAGGCATGTCCAAGGGTCAGCTCCCAGTGTTCTCTCCTGTCTATCTGAAATTGCCTCATGTACACAGACAACCCTCTCCTCCTACCACCCAATACTACAACCTGTGACAGATGCACTTATCTAGCCAAACTGGAGGTAAAGCTCTCTCCAATCAAGACTGAACTTGACAGTCAAGAGGAGAAGGTAAACACTTGCACCACACCACACTCATCACATAGTCTCACTAAATCTACACCACCAAAATTCACACATAGAAACACAAAAACATTTGCGGAGGCTCTCAGTAATAATCTGCTGCAAGCAACCTCCACCCCCCAACACAACCCAAATGACACATAGCCCTCAGACTCAGTGTGCCACTCAACCACAGCCAATAAGGCAAAACAATGTACCCAACACACTAGTCATAGGCGACTCTATAGTCAGGCACATTGATGTCCCACTCACCAGGCTAAACAAGGAGAAGGTTACTGTCAGTGGCCTGTCAGGTGCCAGAATCCACCACATAACCCACGCACTCAGGTCACTCCACAACAAGTACAAATATGGCTCTGTCATTGTCCAAGTTGGTGTGAATGACCTGAGACGTACCTCCCTGGACTACATGAAAAGAGTCATGGAAGAGCTCTCCGATCTTGTAGCCCAGGGAGGTATGACCCTAGCCCTGAGTAGCATTCTGCCATCACCCAGAATGATGCTGCAGTACAAGGACAAAATGACTGACTTCAACAATTGGCTAAGCTTCTGGTGCCATTCTAAAGGGATCCAGTATCTGTCTGCCTGGGATGACACGGTCGACAGACCATGATGCTTTTCCAGAGATGGGCTGCACCTGTCTCCCCTGGGATTCCAGATACTGGCTAAGGTTCTTGCCGCCCCTATAGTGCCTTTTTTAGGCAAGGTTCAAATGACAAATTCACCGCTGTAACAGGAACAGACAAGCAAAAACTGAGGGTGATGCTACTCAATGCTAGAAGTCTAAATCTCAAAATGCACTCACTCGAGGTACTCCTTAAAATGGAGAACATCGATATCTGTGCAGTGATTGAAACCTGGCTCAAGGCTCCAGGGAGCACCCCTGCACTACCAGGTTATAACTCATACCACACTTTTCGGCCATGTAACCTGGACCGGAACACCAGAGGCAGAGGTGTGTCCATATTCATTAAGGATATCCACACCTCCAGGCTAGTTGCTCAGCATAATGCAGCCAAGGTTATCCAAGTGCAACTAACTCTGGGCAAAACTGCAATCCAAATTGTAGCTTGCTACAGATCACCCACCATGCCCCAGGATTCCCACTCCTCTTTTCTTGATGTACTGGAAAATATTAGGGTTCAATCAAACACCCTAATAATGGGCAATTTCAACTACCCCACCATTAACTAGGAAAACTACTCATGTATCAACTCCTTCGCTTAACGCTTTCTGGAATTCATAAACTCCAATGCCCTGGATCAACTTATCCACACCCCCACCAGGGGCAACAATATCCTAGATCTAGTCATTACCAATATGAGTGACCGGTGTTCCACAACTGAAGTCAACGCCTCATTGGTCTGATCCAATCATAAGCTAATTACCCTAGATATCCACATCCTGCCTACACCCCTCCATTAAGGAAACCATGGTAAAAAATTTCTCCAAATCCAACTTCATGCTTCTTGAGACAGAAATGGTGAACTTCATGACACCCATGCAGATGGACAATACATTTACGACTACTGAATCCTCCACAATTGCACTTTATAAGCACTTACATGAGTGCATGAATCATGCTATCCCAAACAGAACCAAGATGCTATCCTCCAAAAAAAGGAAGCCAATCTGGTGGTCCCCTGCCACAAACAAACTGTACAACAGAAGGAAGAAACTCTTGCAAAAGAGAGTAAAATCCCACGAGTGGAGGAGCTCCCTGGTCAGCCTCAGTAAGAAGCTGCAATCCCTGATAAAATCCTCCTAAGCTAGTTATGAAATCAAAATCACCACTGATTCTAAAGACAACCACAAAGCATTCTATAGCTATGTCAAGAATCTCAATGGCAACACTCAGATCTGCTCTGAGTTACAGCACAATGGCACTAAATATACAGACCCAATTGATATTGCCAACATCCTGGCAGATAGGTTCAGTGCTAACTTTACCCCCCTCTCACCCCCTAAAGAGCCCATCTCTATACTGGAAGAATGCAAAGTTCCTGTAATCATGGCTGCACAGGTAAAAACCACACTCTCCAAAGCCAAGAATACAGCATCCATGGGACCAGACAACATCCTAGGCTGCATTCTACATGAACTACAGAACGAACTAGCACCCCACCTAAGTACCATGCTCAATCATAGCCTTACCTCAGGCTTTGTGCCTGCTGAATGGCACACAGCAACAGTTATCCCACTCCACAAGGGGGGAGCCATCACGGACCCTGGGAACTATCGCCCCATTAGCCTGACAAGCCTGGTCTGCAAGGCCATGGAACGTATCATCATGGAACTTATAAACAAAGACAATGGTAATCATCAAACTCTGGATCCCACCCAGTTCGGGTTTGTAAAAGCAGATCATGTCTCCTAAACCTGATAGACTTCTTTGAAGCAGTCACCAAAGCCATAGACAAGGGTAAGGTGGTTCACACAGCATATCTAGATCTTGCCAAGGCTTTCAACACCATCCCCCACTCTGGAATTATAGATAAACTCACTAAACTAGATATAAATCCCTATGTCACAAGATGGGTTGCCAACTGGCTCACTGACAGAACCCACACTGTGAAAGTAGCAGACTCCAAATCCGACTTCAGACCAGTGACAAGTGGAGTACCACAGGGTTCAGTCCTGGGTCCTCTCCTGTTTGGTATCTACTTCTCTGAAATACAGGCTAACACAGAAGGTCTTTGGCTAACGAAGTTCGCAGATGACTGCAAACTAGGAGCCATAATCGAAACTCCTAACTATGTGGACATCCTTCAAAAAGGCCTCACTGAGACAGATGCCTGGTGTCAAAGCCATGGCCTCAACCTCAATGCCAAAAAGTGCATTGTCATCCCCTTTGGTAAAAACTCTGTATCCATGAACTACAACATAGGCGGTAGTATACTTAACACCGAAAGTGTGATAAGAGACCTTGGGACACAGGTGGACAGTAGTCTCTCCTTTGATAATCACATCACCACAGTAGTCAGGAAATCCTTCTACGTGGCACACCTCATCACAAAAGGTTTCTCATCCAGAAAAAAAGAGGTCATTGTTCCCCCTCTACTCATCACTCAGACCCATTGTAGAGTACAACGCCCCTTTTGGTATGTACCTCACAAGACATCTACAACAACTGGAAAGGCCGCAAAAATACCTCACAAAGAGGATTACCGGCCTCAAACAGATGACCTACGCATACCGTCTCAAAAAACTCCAGCTTTACTCCGTCGCATATTGCCGACTCAGAGGTGATCTCTGCCTAACATACAAAGCTATGTCAAACCCAGAGCTGTTGGACATGCTCCAGTTAAAGAAATCCCAATCCCTCCAAGCTACATGCTCTAGGAACCTAAACCTTGTCACCAAAATAAACAGAACATGCTGGAGGGATAGCTTCCTGTCCCAGAGACTTCCCATACTCTGGAATAAACTACCTATCTATATCAAACAAAGCTCCTCATTAGCACTCTTCAAGAAAAATCTTGATGATTGGATGGGAAATAGGAAATTCACCCCGAGGATCACCTCTGTGGCTCTGCTCGACAGTGGCACAGGAAAATAATTTTCTTGGGTGGCAAAAGCCAGGGTACCTTTTTGGCTGGGCTTGTACAGGCCCCAGGTCCGATAGCCTAGTACCCACCTATGAACCTATGAACATCACCAGTGTCTGCTGAGGAGAATATGGTAATAACAGTGTTCCACATGGTGGTGTAAAATGCTCTCTGTAATGTGAAGCAACAGCTCTGTCTCACTCACACACACACACACACACACACACACACACACACACACACACACACACACACACACACACACACACTTGACTGCTATGAGAATAGAACCCCTACTGTAACCTGCTATCTTCTCTGCATCCCTCATCACTCTTTGTGGTGCCTTTCTTTCCATAACTGTGCAGCTTCCAAACCACACTGTGAAGCTGCAGATGAGGATGCTGTCTACTGCACCCCTATAGAAGGTGGAGAGAATATGAGGAAGAAGCTTAGCTTTTTTTTTCAACCTTCTTATAAAGTGGATGCGTTGGTGCTTCCTGACCATGACAGTTCCTCTGATATGTGTACACTCAGAAATTTCATATTCTTAACCCTCTCTGCACTCTCACCATTGATCCAGTGTGCTGGGTGGTTTGTTATCCTTTTCCTGAAGTTTCAAGTGTTATAAGTGAAAGTGACTATAATGGGAAGGGGAGCAACTGTAAAGGTGCAAGGCATATGTTGCATTCGAACCCAGGATGATATGCGTGGCAGTCCTACTCTTACACCTGCTGCCACAAGAAGGTTAAAATAACACTTGTCTATCTTACAGTTCATTGCTATAATCTATAATGTTACAACAGTGAAAAAAAAGTTGCACACCCTGTACCATCTGTACTCCAGCCCTGCACATACACCTGCTGCCACAGGACTAGTTGCATGGCATTCCCTATTTTAGTAATCATTCTTAAGGTCTCGCTGTTAATCACTGTGCAATGCCTCTTAGAATGTTTGCACAATGCACAATAGCATTAACTGAATGTATCCAGTTTGGCTGTCTGGGTCCTGTCTGCTTCCTGAGTGGTCCAGTTTGTGCACAGCAGTGCTTCGCACAAATTAAATAAGTGCAGCCAAACCTGCCATTCATTTCCTCTTTCCCATGATTGCGCTACATGCTGCATCACACAAATACTGCCCCCTAAAAAAAATGAGACAAACAAAGACAGAAAAGGAAAATAGGAATATAAAGGGGCAAGTGGTTGAAATGAGGAAAATCAGTCTATGACATACACACAAGAGAATGATGGCTCACATGAAATATGTCTACATAGATCTGGATTTGAACTCTCAGTCCAGTACCCCTTCAGAACACAGGATGGTGCCTTATCCCTTTTTGCCACACAAACAGCTTTGCAGTGAAAGCCTGGACTCATTCGGCATACAACCAACTGCAACAGCATCTACAGTGATATCAAACTATACAACTGTTATTTGTACATCTATTATTTTTAGATATAGTGCACTTAGTGATCACACAACCTGTTATGATTATTGCTTGCAAATATACAGCTCTGTCTTACCTTTCTGTGTTTGTTGGTCATTCTTCAGTTATCTGACCATTACTCTGAGACATGTAGTGTGTAAGACATTCTATATCACTGACCTTAAAATGTATGAGGATTTTAACTGGAAATAATATCATACGCAGTTGCCAACAAATGAAGTGCAGGTTGAATGTTAAGAAACACAACTTGTAAATTGTATTCTGTTTACTTACATTTCACCCTTACATCTAACACTTTGTAGATCTAACCTGACACATCCAGGGGAAGTAACGTAGCCTACAGTGCTGCTGTATTTTCCTTTTCCCAATCAGTAATCATTCACAGCTGCAATCCATTAGAGTGTCTGTACTATGTTTACATCTTCTACACAGATCCAGGTATATGGGATTCAGCAATTCTAATGAGTTCACACTTCATTTGCATCTTCACTGGGCTAACAGCCCTGAATCTACACTATATAAAAAGGCAACCATGTAGTTAGGCAAACTGATGGTCAGGAGACTTGTTTATGTAAGACTGCACATAAGCTAATTATTCAGGATATATCTGTACAGAGGATTATTGAATTACAGACGGTATCCTTCCATTTTGTCAGCTACATACTGCATATACTGAAATATATTTAAGAAAAATCTGAAGCAAAGGCTTTTACACTTTTATCTGCATGCACTAATTACAGGTATACTTATGGCATTGGCATGTTTGTCAAGCCATGCCAGAGGTATACATGATTGCCAGTATGTAAAAATTGAATGCTCTGTTTTAAATGTGTACAGATGTTTCAGGGACAGTTGCTTTGATAGCACTTTTAGCATTTCAAAGATGGTTTGTTAGCAAAATGTGTCATTTTCCTGTTTGGTTTTTGGTGGGGGGGTCATGCTGAGTTACTGTTATAGCACAAGCAAGGATAGACTATTCTTTGGGGAGGAGTAAAGGTGAGTTACAGTTATGGCACAAAAAAGGATAGACTATTGTTTTGAGGGGGGTGCAAAAGGTGAGATACTCTTATGGCACAAAGAATGGTATATTGCTGTTGTTACTCTCCTTGTTTTGCATCCTGTCTGTTGTTCATATTTTACATCTCTAGACTGTTTTATCTTTCTCCAGTGGGTAATACTGAGTGGCTACCTTTTCTGCTTTATCTGGAAACAGTTATTTTGTAGTTATGTGATACGTATGTGGATTCTCCTTCTGTTGTCTTTTAGGACACCTAGGAGTATGTCACCCAGGTGTATCAATCCTCTGAGACCCCCCTTCACCGATGCTGAGAAACAGGTGATAGTGGATACCTTGAGGCAACATGGTGCTTTTCTGCTTGAAAGGGGACAGGGTGATACAGCATGCAGGATGCAGATTTAGTGCCAGATGGTTGATGATGCGAATGTCATGGGCCATGGCAGGACATATGAGCAGATGCTCCACAGGGCCACTGATATGATCACATCTGCATGGAGGATAGCAGCGGCAGTGGGCCATTACCAGATGGTTACCAGGGGAGGGTCTGCTAGGTGACCACCACTAACACCAAATGAAGTAATGAAGAGTTCCTGGCCAATATCAGGGATCCAGAGACCTCCCAGGAGAGTGCAGTACAGCATGTCCTGAATGTTTGAGCAACAGTTTCAGAGACAGCAAGCATGTCCCAGGAGGAGCTTCCAGGTAGGCTTTGGTATCTCAACAGTTGAATACTGTTGTATAGCAAAACAACTGAAATCAATAAGTTACTTCTGTGTCACATGTATTTTTTTGGGAGGGGTGATGATTGCTACAGTTATTAGCTTAGGTTGGAGTTGACAGCCACATTCTTGTTGAAAGTATAGTTAATGGACATATAAACAGGTAAAAATATTACTCCCTCTGTTACTGTTAATTGTGATGACATTGCCTTTACCTCTTGCTTAACTTCTTCAAGGACCATCTACATTACAGAGGAGTATCTTATCTGCAGATGGTAAGCCAACCATTTTTATGTCAGTACTGCTCAGCAATTTAAAGAAATATTTTAGTGTGTGCAGTTGATTTCAGGCCTGTTGTGTGTATTGTTGTACTGTCTCTAATAGTGGCAGCACTGTTACTTTTTATCATATACTGGACTATAGTAGTGTAGGTATTATTTTTGTCCTGTGCCTGTTCCTCTTTATCACAGGTGATCTTGACAGTGGGAGTGTGGGCCCTCTGCTACCTGATGTCAGAGTATCAGCAGACACTAATGGTATGGTGGCCAATCTGATGCACAGTCTGGGGGTGCAGAGGTTGAATATAACATTGAGGTTGACATACAACCATTCCAACAGACACAGCCAGTAAGTCTATGTCTACCCATTCCAGTGAGCCCTCAGATATTGGACAGGTGGAGGGCAAGGCCATTGATCAGGGAAGTGTGGCTACTGTGACTTCAGTGCCTGTTGACTCTGGCCATAGCCAAAGTGTAGGCAAAGTGGCATGCAGGAGGGTTGATAAGGGTGCTCACTGGGGCCTGATTTTCCTCTTCCACCTGGTGCAGGTGTCTCTTCATGTGCCATACAATGTATGTTTAGCGCCATCATGGAGGTACAGGGATGTTCCCATTAGTGCTCCAGACAAATGCTCAAGGTTGGAGATGTGTCACAGACTGACATGTATGACTGCCTCCACCATATTGCCAATTCAATGGATAGGGTGAATGATACGTTGGAACAAGGGTTGACTGTGATGGAATGAGGGGTGTCTGTCATGGAATGAGTATTGTTTGTGATGGAATATCTGCTGGTTAGGGAATGCCATCCTTGTGGGCATAGTTCAGCTACAGCATCTGCTGTCAGCCAATGTGTCCATGCCTGATCACACTCCCATAGTGGCAGTACTTTCACTCTTCCATCTGTGAGTGTGCTGTCCACACCCAGATGTGGCAGGCTATAAGGTCAAGGTCCTGGCAACCCTGTGAAGGGACCTCATCTAGCAGACATCACTTACATTTAGGTAGCAGCATTACATCTGACCATGGGTGTGGCCGTGCCAGTGCATCTCCTGGCAGAGGCAGTTCTTGTGATCGGGGACAACAACAATCAACTGCCACCTCTACCATGCACTGCTCACACCTGCCCAACATACCAAGATGTAGAGCCAGCACAGAGTTTGGCTGTCTTCATGGAGACACTCACACACCAATTTCTCCTGGAGAACCTCTAAAGACACACACAACAGTTACTCATTTTATCTCACTGGCCATTATTGGTTTATGCAAAATATCTGCCTGCTTCTCTGTCTTACTCACACACACTCACTGACCTTTTGTGTCAACCTAGCTTTTGTGTCCCCTCAGATAACACCCTGCGCAAGTGATAACTGTGCCATATCCATGTTTTCTATCTTTTGGATTCAGGGATACATACGCTTTGTGTCTGATGTTCAGGGTGTATAGCTGACTTAGTGCTTAGTCTAGCTGCATTTGTGGAGTTGAACTGGCAATTGTACCTTTAATTTATATTGGCCTTGGAAAGTTAGACAATTGCTAGTGTCAACATTTCCCAGCTTTATAGTGAATGATCTTGTGAGGGTTGTGAATTCAGAAACTGCAATGTATATCATTACTTTCTAACCTTTCTCTTTAATTATTTTCCAGTACAATTGTGTAGTGCTAAACTGAGGGCATGCAGTGATCATCAGTAGTTTTGAGAGGTATGACAGTGTGACTCTTTGATGCCTGAGGCCTATTACTTAGTAATAGACACATATAAGTCAGAAAACTCCCTGATGTCACACGTTAAGGTAATTTCTGTACAAATCTCCCACCTTTTGCTTGCTTGCTGTACCAAGTAATGAAATACAAGGATATGTCATGCATTTATTGTATTAAACAATATACCCCAGATTCAGGGCTTACCTTGTAAATGCAGCAGTTCCCAAAGTTTTATTTCAGGGCTGACTTTGTCTGATGCAAGCAGTCCACAGCCAATACATGAAGAGCTAAAGGTTGAGTGAGATGATTTGCATCAGTGTTACTATATGTATGTGTGTAGGAGGAAGGTTTTTGACCCCTAGGTGGTGAGTGAGTGTGCTATGTATTGCCTTTTAGCCAGTGCAAGGGCATACTGAGCACACCTACATCTGCCTACACCCATAGCAGCTGGTGGCTCCCCATCTGTCTCCTCATCTGCCTGTGGCTGTGGTGACCTTGGCATTGGTAGTGGGATGTGTGTCTCTTCCCCTTACTGATCCGGCTGAAGCTGTTAAGTCAGGATTATGTTGTGTAACATGGCACATACTGTGAATATTTCTGTACATGTCCATGGATTGTACTGCAGGGCTCATTCAGATGTATCTAGGCATTGGGACCATGACTTAAGCAGCCCAAACACACATTCCATGATATTTCTGGTTTCAGCATGTGCTTCATTATGGCATTCTTCCATGAGTGTGTGTGCATTTCTGATGGGTATCGGCCACAGTTCCAGTGCAAAGGCTAAATCCCCAGTAAATGACCCTGTGGGATATCTCCCCTAGCAAACATCTAGTACATCTAGTACATTTGGGAGGTGGGCCAGATATGTGATTTGTGTTAACTGCCTAGGTTGCCAGCACACACATTCAAGATGATCCCCTTGGCATTACACATGACTTTGCAGTTGATAGAGTGGTAGCCCTTTCTGTTTAGTAGAGCCTACCCTGTTCCCCTAGTAGTGCCTTCATTTCTATAAGTGTGCATTCTATGGCACCCAGTACTTCAGGGTAGTTTACTACATGGTAGAACTCCTGCATATTTATGTTCCTCTTCTCAAAACTATGGGGAAAATATACGTGGTCAGTGGCATGTTAGACATAGCATTCAGGAATTGGTGGAGGATCCTGGAAGCTGATGCCTGTGACACCCCCAGCATGTCCCCTGTTGATCTCAGAAAGGTACCTGTAGCTAAGATTCTAAGGGCTACACATACCTTTATCTCCACTGGGATAGGTTCCCCTTGGTTGGCTCTGCCTATGAGTTGAGGATGCCAGAGGATGTAGAGTTCCTTTAGTGAGTTCCTGTCCACCGTGTAGTGCTCTACAATTTCCACTCATGTAGGTTGTGAAAAGTTAAACAGGGCCTAAAAACCCTTCTCTTTTTTGGCCTAGGTCTATTGGCAGCAAAAGCATCATTGGCTTCAGCCTGTTGCACACACACAAATGAATTAAAGCAGCAGCAGCCCCTAACATTCTGTCTATATAGACTCCTTTCAGTGGCTGTATTGCAAATCTTTTGGAATTCGCATGAAAATCCAGCATAGTCTACACGGACTCTTGGTATGTTGTTGAATAGCTACATCATGTTGGATTGGTTGATTAGCATGCAGTTCAGCTGTTTATGCTGTAATTAGCATGCCATGGTGTTTACCTTGCTTGCGTGGGGGTCTACACAGCACTTAATGAATCTGAATTTCATTGCCACCATGTAGGGTTTATTGAATCCCCCCAATTGTGTTTTAATCTTCAGTAACAGAGCTTCTAAAGAATGTAGAGCTGCCATGTTAAGTCTGGTGCCTGAGAGTCAGTGCAACCACCATGTCTACAATGTGTGCTACGATGGCCACCACCCTAATGCAGTGGGGGAGGACTGCAGCTACAGGATCAAGATTTATATGGAAATAAGCAACAGGTTTACAACTATTATTTCTACATTGTGCTAACAACCCAAATGCTACTTTATTTTTTTTATTACAAAACAGAAGATATCTCTCTAAATAATTTGGCAACCTATGTGCAGGAGGATGTAAAAACAGTTTTTGCAATTATATAAGAACTTCTTCGTGGCAAGAGTAAATGTTCAGGGATATCCTTTTTTCAACACAAATTTAACAAAGGTTTTAACACTTCTGCATAGTTAGAAATCCATTGTTGACAGTAACATGTTAAACCCAGAAAAGCTCACAACGGTTTCAGTGTAGTAGGGTATGATCCAGTTTGGATTGGTGCAATTCATGAAGGCAGAATCTGCCTAATACCCTCTGAAATAAGATATCTCAAGTATTGAACCTACAAATTCCACAAATGGCTTGGTTTTATAAATCTTAAATCCTAATTCTGCTGAATCAAAAGTAATAATGTCATGCTTACAATCATGTACATTTCTATAAGCTAAAAGTAAATCATCTACATATTGAATCAAAGTAGACCCACAAGGAAATTTAATTTTATCTAATTGTTTCATCATTTCTCTAGAGAAAAGGGGAGGAGATTCCACACACCCTTATGTTAATCTAGTCCAAGTGTACTGTTGAACTTTGTAAGTAAAAGCAAGCAGGTATTGATTATCTGGATGTATAGGGATAGAAACAAATTCAGATAAAATATCTAGCACTGAAAATGTGGTGGTATCTGAAGGGACAGAACTCAGTAATGTTGCAGGGTTACAAACAGCTGGAAATGGTATTACTGCAACATTAACTACATGTAAATCTTGCACAAACCTATATGTACTTTCCACCAGTTTCATAACCGTAAAATAGGAGTATTACAGGGACTGTCATTTGGGCCAATGATACCTTGCTGTAACAAGGTAGAAATAACAGGTTTATTTTATTTTATTTATTTTATTTTATTTGCTGTTGGTTAACCAGGATGGTCCATTGGGCCAAGTGAACCCATTTTCAATGGAGTCCTGGGGAGAAAAGCTCCAACAAGAATACATGTTACAGAGATTTACATTACATAACATACAAGACATAGCAAGGTGTAGTTTACAATCAGTAAAATTATCAACAAAAATAATAATAGAGTGAAGTTATACCTTTTTTTTTTTTTGATACAGAAAATTCAGGATGATAGATTATATTAAGAATTAAATTACGAGCATAATATAGGCGGTGAAGGTAATGAGAATACAGGAAGTGGAGAGAATACAGGAAGTGGAGAATGCTTATGTGGGGAGGGAGCAGGAGCATTCCCATGTGGATGTTAGGTAGGAGTGAAGAGATTTTTTAAAGGTTGGAAGGTTAGTGATGGTGTGTATGGAGGGAGGGAGGGAGTTGAGATTTGTTTGTTTCCTTTGTTTGCTTCTATTGAAAATGGAAACTACTGAACATCCATAGTCAGGTGTTCACAATGGTCTAGTATTATATGGACAGTTTCTGCATACTGTATGAACCCTATCTCATTGTCATGGGTAATCTGGAGCTTCCAAGGGATAGCATTCAATTCCCTCATATCAGCATTTTTTATTTTCTGCTCTGTTGTTATAAAAGCAAAAAGGGCATCTTCATTCAAACAGATAGTACTAGAATATAATCTTGAATATTACTTAGGAATATCATAAAAATGCACCATCAGGTGTGCAATAAACAGTACATCTAAGTTTATATAGTAAATATCGACAAAATAGATATAAAGGGTCCAATTTTCCTACAATAAAAGCATGTTCTTTCAGCGAACTGATTTGAATAGCAATAGGTTTAGTTTTTGGGTAAGTTAAAGGAATTCTAGATAGGTCTATATTAGAACACCGAACATTCAAAATGTCAAGTGATCTAATATCAAACCCTAGCAATCGAAAATACAAAACACGAACATTCAGAACAGCAAATTTTTTCCTAGGGAAAAAATTTGCTGTTCCAAAACACATAAACACAAACACACAAAACAAACAGCAATCCACACACATACACCTAAACTCTTACACCTAACCCTACACTAAACTATACATACACCACTAACTATCCACTTACCTTAACCCAAAGCCTAACCCTAAGGTCCATCACTATTGCACAGTCACCTCACCCGCACCCTAACCCTAACCCGCCCTAACCCACACATCCACACAATCGCACACTTACCTGACCCGCACCCTAACCGTAACTCAACTAACCCACCCTAACTCACATGTCCACACAATTGCACACTTACCTGAACCCGACCCGTAACTTTCCACCAGAGTGCTGAAAATACAGACGCAAAAGAAATGGACAACCAAATTCTTTCCCTAGGAAAGAATTCAGTTTCCTGTTTCTTCGATATTTTCAGCGTTCGCTGAAAACGGGTCGATATTAGAACACTTGACATTTCAAATGTTTGGTGTTCTAATAAAGACCCTTCTAGACACCTACACCCAGAATCATGTATTTAGAAAGTTGAATTTATTCAGCATCTGCCAAAGTAATCATGGATCTAATAGCTCTTGTAGCTACAATAAATGGTGCAGATCTATTTTGCACTGTAACTTTCATAAAGTGACCATCTTGATCAAATGATATCAAGGAAAATTCTATACTTCCTGCTTCTGGCTGTCCTAACAACTTTGCTGACATCCTGCTGGCTGTCATGCAGTGTTCCATAAAGGAATGTTTCTTTCAAGTTGCTGTCATATTTGAGCATTTGGCAATGTTGCTTGTTGTCCTGCCAATTGACATTTATTTTGCCATTGCCCCATTTGACCACAATTAAAACAAGTATTTAAACATTGTGTACCTTGTGTTGACTGTAGTGACTCAGAAGGATAATCATTTTGCTGATACTGTCTTGGGGGATACTGAAAGAATTGAACTCTACCACTTCTCCCACGATTTCTTCTTCCCCCTCCCCACCCTCAGAAGAAAGCACTGAACTGCTGAAGTTGATTATCCAGTGACTTTGTCTTTTGTTCCTTTTCTTCCCTAAGTATATTGTCTGCTTCATATTGTGCCTGATTTACAACTTCATGGATGGCTAAGCTTGGCCAGTTCAGACAAACTTTTTTTATCTGTTTTTTTAATGGGTGGTAACAAGCCCCCTACAAGATCTGCTGACAGCCGATTGGCTGTTACACCTTCCATTGGCTCCTGATGTCCAGAGAAGATTTCAAATGCATCTATCATGCATTGCAAATATGCATCAATAGATTTATTTTCCCATTGCACAATAGATTTTATTCTTGCCTAGTTAGGGTCAGCAGGACATGCAGTGGTTATGGCTTTTAAAGCTTGTTTCTAACAGCTATAAATTCATCATCTGCATGTTTCAGAATGTTGTCACCTAAATTAGATTTTTCTCATATTTTCCTAAAAATGTCTGAACCTGTGATTGCTATTAGTACATCTCTCCAGTGTTCGATGGTAGGGTTTGCGACTGTACATGTCTTTCTAAGATTTTAGCATATTTTGCTAAATGTGTTTGAATGGGAGGGAGGGACTGTACAATGGTTAGAAAATCCACCTCAGTCCATGGCCTTACCACTCTTATAGTAGGTTCAGCCTTGCTAATTCCAGCTGCTGTGGGGTTTCATACTTCTTGTAAAGGGTGCATCCATGTGGAAGGTATATCAGAATCAGCAGAAGAATCAGAAACTCTCTCTTCTCTTGCAGGTTGACTTGCAGGGGATGCCCACTGATATTCCTCCCAGTCAATAATTTACAGAAAATAGGTAATAATGTGCTTACTTTTACCCAAAGTGTTAGTTTTTTCAGGCTGACTTTTGTTGGGAATTTGTTTTCATTTTCTTCCAAATTTATCCTTGTGATGCAATTGTTTCCCTTTATTATACACATTAACATTTGGACTGAGGGTATTACTGACTGATGTCGTTGATGATATCTAGTCAGCACTTTCGTCCTGTCAAGTATAGGACTTTATCAAAACCAAAGTGCCTCCCAACTTACAACAGTTAAATAGCACAACATTGATTAAACAATCGAGAATTAAAGTGATATAAATAAAAGCAGCCTTAAGCCCATAAGACCCATCGTTAGCTAGTAAAAATATATACAAGTAAAACATTGAATGTGCGATAATCAACAGTTAATAAAACAATCTCAATAGAAATTATAGTCTATATAAAAATGTGTTATAAAATAGATGCCCTATCCCTTAAAATCAGCATCAATGATATGTTTTCATTCATTCCTGGGGGGGGGGGGGTGTTGACATTGAGAATTAACTGCCATCTAAACTCACTGTTGTATATTTCATTAGACCAATTGCCACCCCTAATGTTTTTCTTAATAATCTCCAGAATACCAAACTTAAAACCATTATATGCATCACAAGAGTATGTGTTTATATAGGGCATTGTTGTTGTGTTGGGTTTTTATGGCATAAAGGTGTTCATAAATTCTTTTACATAGAGACCTTTCTGTTTTACCCGCATAAAACCCATTACAGCCCTGACAAATGCAAACATATACTAAACCTATACTGTCACAGTTTCCTTCCGCTAAATTAATTGTCTGAAGGGGATTACCTATCAAGATGTATGTTGCTTTCAAAACAAAGGAACAATATTGACAGGAACCACAGCTCCTTGTTCCCTTAGTGACAGTGTGAGTAGTAAATGGGTGTTCGAATAGGAACTTCAAATTATGTCCTAGCTTGTGAGTAAAAGTGGCTTATTGCCCAATTTACTATACAATTCACTGTTGCATTCCAGTATCACCCATTTTTTTATCAAAATGTCTCTAACTTCCTGGCCAAAGGAACCAAAATAAGTGATCATAGAATGAGAAATGTTTTGTTTATTTGTTTGTGCCCCTTTGTTATTAACAAAACCTTGTCCAAGCAAGGGAACAAACCTTATGTCCCAACCTTCTAGGACTTCCTTACCAATCTCCTGAACCCATTTTTCAGGGTAGACTCTGGCCACAAACATATTGATAAGGTTATCAAGCTCAATCTTAAAATCAGACACTGTAGAATACATTCTAGGACCTCTGATCATCTGATCCCTTATGATGTTCCTCTTCGCAAAGTGTGGATGATTACTATCATAAGTCAAAAAACTGTTAGAATAGGTTGGCTTACAAAACACTTTAGAAGTAAACTTACACTGACTGATGTCTCTAGTAATGGTTTCATCAAGGTAATCTATGACATCACTACAAAAATTGTGGGTGAACTTAAAATAACCACAAATGTTATTAATGTAGTGAGTAAAGTTGTCTACAAATGACTTCTCACCCTTCCAGAGGACAAATATGTCATCCAAATCACTTAAATATGTCAACCATTCACAAGCAAAACCCGAATCAAAAATGTATCTCTTTTCCCATGTTGCCATCACTAAATTAGCATACTTGGGAGCAAAGCTTGATCCCATTGTGACCCCTTTTGATTGTTTAAAAAACTCATTCTCAAAACAAATGTAATTATTATGAAGAATAATCTCCATAACATCCATGGCAAAATTCATAAGATCCCGATTAAGTGTCGTGTACTTCTGAAAAAAGGTCCAGCCCAATGTCATGTGGAATGGAACTAAATAAGTTAACCACCTCTATGGTGGAAAACCCTGTTGTTTCGCAAAAAAATTCCTGCCTAATCCTTGATAAAGAAAATCCCAAGAGTCAGTTAAAACATGGGTAATAGGACGAAGCTTGTCCTTTAGGGAACAATCTACAAATACTCCTAATGAGTAAGTAGAACTGTTATGTGCATCTACTAGAAGTCGATAAGGGGTGGTACACATTCTTGTGCACCTTTGGGATACCGAATACTGTGGGAATAAAAATGGTGGTCATTGTATAGAAAGATGTAATGTTCTTCATTAATCACCCCTTGAAGCAAACTGTCTTCTCAAAATAACAGTAATTTCCTATGTGCAATATTTATTTTGTTCCTAGACACATTTTCATATTTGTCAGTGTCATATAGCATACTAGCTATGTCATTCACATAATCATTCTTCTCTACCAAAACCACCCCTTCCCCTTTATCAGGCTTTATTATCCTGATATTGTCAGTTTTTCTAAATTTCCTCAAAAGTAATGCTTCGTCCTTACTAAGATTATAAAATCTGCCTTTCTGGGTATGCAATGCCTGGTATATTTCCCTAGTGCAAATCTTTTCAAAATCCACCAATGTTGGGTGCAAAGGGGGTTAAAAAGGCTTTTTTTCTTAAACCTGTTCATGTGTGCAACATTATGTTCATTGCTGAAGTACAATTAAAAATTTTACTTTCTTGTGTATAGTTTTAATTCACTCAGGGAACAAGGAGCTGTGGTTCCTGTAAATATTGTTCCTTTGTTTTGAAAGCAACAGACATCTTGATAGGTAATCCCCTTTGGACAGTTAATTTAGAGGGGGGAAACTGTGACAGTAGAGATTTACTATATGTTTGTGTTTGTCAGGGCTGTAACGGGTTTTACGTGGGTAAAACAGAAAGGTCTCTACATAAAAGAATTTATGAACACCTTTATGCCATAGAAACCCACAACAACAATGTGCTATACAAACACGTTCTTGTGATGCCTATAATAGTTTTAAGTTTGGTATTCTGGAGATTATTAAGAAAAATATTAGGGGTGGCAATTGGTCTCATGAAATATACAACAGTGAGTTTAAATGGCAGTTAATTCTCAATGCCAACACCACCCAGGAATGAATGAACACATATCACTTGATGCCGATTTTAAGGGACAGGGCATCTATTTTATAACACATTTTTATATAGACTATAATTTCTATTGAGATAGTTTTATTAATTGTTGATTATCACACATTCAGTGTTTTACTTGTATATATTTTTACTAGCTAACAATGGTTCTTATGGGCTTGTTTAAGTCTGTTTTTATGGATATCACTTTAATTCTTGATTGTTTAATCAGTGTTGTGCTATTTAACTGTTGCAAGTTGGCAGGCACTTTGGTTTTGATTAAGTCCTATACTTGTCAGGATGAAAGCGCTTACCGAGTCTGAAGTAAACTTAATAAATCTTTGTGTGTCTACACTCGGCAGTTGGTTCTGTAAAGCTCACTTTCACCTGTCCTCTCAGACAGGGAGAACTATCAGTTTCTTAAGGGTTGGGTGGTTGTAAGGTGGAGGGAGTGCTGAAAGTAACCATCAGATAATTCTAACTGCATGAGTGGTGATTTCTGTAACTGTTTTAAAGGATACCTACCACAGGAATGAGACTTTTCTTAAAGTGTTTATGTTCTGTTAGCTGCCTGCAGCTATGACTTTAACCTAGCTGAGTTATATTTTAAGCTTTTAACTACATACACTGTTTCCTTATTTTTAAATTATTCTTGTCATTCATTAAAAGCTGACCTACAAGAGGCTGGCACATTGTCTGTTACAGTTTATATTTTTGATTTTCTAAAATTTTCTCATGGAATACCTTTTTCCAAAAATATAAAGTGTTATCATTTCTCATGATCTCACACCATTTTACCATATAATTACAGCTGTCTCTTCCATTCTTACTAGCCTGGACTCCCATATTCAGGCTGCTTAAAACCACTTCTACTGGCACCCATTATATAAAAAAAAAACAGCTTCATACCAAAGGGATGGATCTGCAACTGTAATTGGGGTAACTGACATTCCCACTGAAGGAATTCTCTGTTCCTTTTTCTTTATATTTGATTAGAACCTGCTTTCACCTCTGAGAAGGATACTCTGCCCTTCTACTAGGGAATCTCAGTCCTTGTGACAAAGATATTCTGTTCTTATATATTTATATATTGATTAAAACCCCACTGTGGCACAATTATACCTAAAGCATGTTAGTATAAGTGATCACACAGACACCCAGTTTCTTTGAATCATATCATTTACCTACTCACATGCAATCAGAACTACAGAAGAAAGTTTTATAAAGCTTACCGTTAGAGACATTAGACTCTGCTCAGATTTAAAATTATGTATTGTCGCACCAGAAACTTACCTAACAGAAAATCTTTGGGCCCAATGACAATTTCTAATGCAGTAGCACACAAATAGCTCAGCACTCTGAGTAGCACAGCACCAAACTTCTGACTGCTTGTTCATGGCATTATTACTTTTACACATATTTTCACATGTCCTTCACCATTGTCTTCAATTTCATTGTTGTTTACCATGTCATTCAATCTCATTTAGAGTCACACACAAGACAGTTCAGCAGAGAATAACAATAACCTTTATTGCAGAGAAAGACAGGCACATGGTGGACTAGTAAATCAAGATCCTGTCCCCCTGCACTACAAGAATCATAATTTTTTTGCATTAAAACCAGCATTATTGTAACAAGTATAAAACTACCACTGACCAATTAGAAATGAACACTACAGCATTAATTTTGCTAAGATCTTCTGACTGCTTGTTCATGGCATTCCATATTACACGAGTTACGGTTTCCATGATAGAACTTTTTTATTCAGAACAAATCTTATACTTTCTAAGCATTTCAACAGTTGCTAATATTAGATCGGATCAATAGATACATACTGAAGGACACTCAAGATTTCATGCTGCTATGAAAGCATATTAGAAATGAAATGCATGCACTGGCATTTCCCCTTCTTTGTAATTGCACCCTTCTCACTACACAATAGCAAAACACTGTATCTCATAGTTCCCCTTTTTTCACTGTTCACATTCATTGCTAATGCATTTATATACATTTTTATCTTATTCAGTTTAATTGCTCCAACCTCTATTTTTCTCATTCTCTTTTGCTTTTTCATTTTTTTCTCAAATAAATCTTCATCTCCTTCCTCTGTCACATACTCAGAATTTCCCTGTTCTACTACTCCATACTCCAAAATCTCAAGCCTGTCTCTTATTTCTAGTGTTGTGTCTCTACATCCTCTTTCTTGTATAAAACATTTATCACTAAATGCTATTTATTTTCCTGTGCACAGGTATCACCAACTTATTTCATCAAATTTTCGTTATTACTTTTACACATATTTTCACATGTCCTTCACCATTGTCTTCAATTTCATTGTTGTTTACCATGTCATTCAATCTCATTTAGAGTCAAACCACAAATGTCCCTAAGCATTACACTTCAAACATCTCATTTTGCATCTTGCTATAAAATGTTTCATTTTACCATATCGAAAACAGTGACCTTTTGCATATTTTCATGCATTAACTATGCACAGAAGTACAAATAATTTAATTGCCCCCAGTAATTAACTGTGCTTTTTTTAAATAGCAATGCTTGGTGAATCTAGAATTTGTGCATCGCTTGCATACACAGAAATCCACGCTTCCCATAATCCAGTGTATGGCTGCCACTGGAATCGCTGTTATGACTATGACATTGAACATATTCTTTAACTTAGCTTACAGAAAACACTTTTTATAGGTGCTTTTAGCTCCTGTGCCTACCGAACATCAAGCTTCTATCCATTCACAGGAGGGTGACATTACCCAGGCAGCAATGCTTTCAAATGGCCAAATGCAAGCCATCAGCTTATGCCATAGTTACTTGCACTAGAGGCTTGCTGTACTGTCCTGCAGATGTCATGATTGTCAGCTCATTGACCCACACATATCACCACTACATACAAAGCCAACAAAGTCCATAAAATGGCTCACAGACCTTATGCCACTTCCAGGCTTTGGTCTGCTTATAGCTCTGTGATACTTTTATCATTAAAGCCGATGCCTGAGGAGTTTCAATTTAAGCTCTGATCCCCCCACCCTCACCCCATGGTGATAATATGAGAACCAGCATCATCTCTGGGAATTCCTATTCTCCTCAATCAGTCCATGTTTACTCCCTCACATCAAGAAAAAATCATACAATCACTGGCTTATAAACATCAGCCATATCCCTCAAAGCACCAGAAGATGTTACTTGCAAGACTCCACATGATGTAAGCAGAACAGCTGGTTTGGAAACCACCACACTCTCCCTTCAGAATGGGAGAGCTATACAAAGCTCACTCATCTGCTGTTCATCTCCTCCAAAGTACTTTTTGAACTTAAAGTCTTCCTCTAGGCAACCATATAAAACTCGGTTTAAATCAATTATATTTTACGAGATTGCAGAGTGAAGCTGTGTTGCACAATTGATTCAATTAGAGCTGGCAATTTTTTTAAACTTTACTTTGAAATTTTTAAGAACTTTACTTTGAAAATGTTCCTTATTTGTGAGTTTATTCCAGGTTATTTAGTTAGATGGATTAAGTTTATGTTAGTTTTCACTAGTGGATTTAAGTTTAGGTCCCAGCAGATAAGAGGCATGTAGTTTTTGGTTATTGGACTTCATTGTCCAATTGCATTTAATAGCATAAACTTTATAGTGAAATGGAGCAAGTCATTGATATCATTTATGTATGTGCATCAGCTATGTTATATAATATTCAGCAGAGACCTAACTGTATGTTTTAGAAAACAGGTGGATGATGATTGATAGTATTGTTACAGTTCTATATTCTTTTTTTTTTTGCATACATATCTTTCTCTCTCTCTCTCTCTCTATATATATATATATATATATATATATATGTGTGTGTGTGTGTGTGTGTGTGTGTGTGTGTGTATATATATATATATATATATATATATAGAGAGAGAGAGAGAGAGAGATAGCAGAACGATGATGAAAATCAGAATTGCATCTTGGAATGTGCATGGTCTGTGAATGGCCAGCAAGACTAAGCTTTTCTGGTACTTACTTTATAACTTGAGCACTAATATCTTCTTTTTTTTTTTTTTTACAGAAGGCGTGAATTCTTCAGAGTTTGACCCTTTTAAGAAAATGTGAGCTTCTTATATCCTCACAGTAGGTCTTTTTACAAACAATTCTGGTGTTGGAATTCTAATCAAACAGAATTTTCATTTATATGAAATAAAAGTTGGCGATGCCTATAAAGGCACAATGGCAGAAGACAATGGTTTATCCAATATTTGAAAACCTGGGGTGCAGGTGCAGACCATCCATGGCAAAGCAGTGTGGTCTGACTACCATATTCTCCCAGGTAGTGAAATAATGTACCTCTTGTAGTCACACCAAAAACTAAGCCAGAAAATGAAGTCTATTATCTTCTGTTGGCATTGTGGCAGTATCCTTGAAAAAGGTGTCAACGTATCAAAATTTTCTGAAATATAGTTTCCACATACCTGAAAATGGCCGAGTTTCTAATCTTATTAGAATCCTATTAGAATCTTGACTGGTCCAAGCAGGTGTGTCCTCTGTCACCCTGTCATTTTATACATTATCTTTTACAACTCTTAGCAAAAATTCTTAGAAGTCCTAGAATACATGGTGTATGATTTGGTAAGTCATACATTGTTGTGTTTCATTTTGCTGATTACATTTGCTGTACTTTAATAAGTCTTACTGTGATGTAATAATGCTAAGTATGTTATTACTTAAACATTAGAAATAGTAAAGCCTCTAATTACAAAATATTCCCTCACATCCTTCAAACCATTCTGAAAGTCTTCCTTGCCAAAAACTGGCTCTGTTCTTAGTCATCACCTGGATAGACCATTTCCCTAAATGTGAACAAATGCCTGTTCTTACCTTACATCTCCATACTCCCCTTTCTTCATGCACTTTCTTACTTCTTTCAATTCCACTCTTCAGCTTTCTCTCTCTAAATATACCATACGCCTTCTTTTCTCTCACTTCATATTGCAGTTCCTGTTTGTATTATACCAACTTACTTTTAATTTCTCTATAAGCTGGCTAACATTTTTCTAACAATTAAATCATTGTCATATAACTTGCATCTGTTCTTATCCAATGTTTTCATATTATGTCTAATTTGGTATAATTATTTAAATGGTAGTTGTTTTGACTTAGAAACTGAAAAAAATCCATTCTACATACTACTCAGTGAAGACATTGGGATTTTGGACATAGCTAAAGAAAGCCTTATGGTTATATCCTTTCTGGAATGCTAACTTTACCTCAAAGTTGGCATTAGTAGACTTAATTTTCCTTTTAGTTATTTTTTTTTAATTTAGATTGATTAGAGTGTTTTATCATGCTGAGCATGGCACTTGCTAATCTTGGCTATGATTTTTTTCTTTTGTTGTATAACTTGTTCATGTTTGGATTTCACCAGACTGATTTGTTTTTTGAGTTAGTTCTGGATTTATTTCTGTTAGGCACAGTTGTTTCTATGTCATTCATTGACATGATTGTGCAGGGTTTCTGTGAACAACTCTGCATAAGCAGCTGTGTTCTCAGAATTTGTGGGAGCTTGAAATTTTGACAGTTTATCACTTAATAGTAGGAAAGTTGCCCTAGAATAGTCCCTTAATGTTAGGAGGTCATAAAACTGATTTTTAGTACCAAGGAGGCAGCTTGATATTCTGAACTTACCAGTGAATACACTACAGTAGGGGGATTCAGCATTCTCCCATGTTTGTGAGTGCCAGGTTGAGTTTGTTTGCACCCTAGTGGGTGAATTAACTATCTGGTTTAAGGTGTTTTTGTTTACAATTTACAAGAATATCTGGGCCTGTAAGTTTGGGCCATGTAAGTATCCCAGTTCATAGTGGATGGTTGAAGTTGACCATGAATATGGCGTAAGGTGGACTGAATGGTGAAGGCCTCCAGAAAGTCCAAGAATTAGTTATGGATTTCCTGGGTCATAGAGCATGAACTATAGTTTACATGTATATGATATACATGGAACAGCTCAAGCACATCATCCTGTTTGATAAATCTTGAGGTGAGTTTGTTGTTTGTATTAGTTGAGACACCTTCACCTTTGGTTCCTGCCTGCGCAATAGCTGGCCAGAATGTGTGGAAGGCATTATAGCTCTGCATCTCTGGAATAGTCTCAGCTGCTTTAAATCATGCCTCAGTAACTGCACAGATGTCCACATTCTCCAGTGTGAGGAGAGCTTGGAGGGCTTTAAACTATGTCTCATTAACTGCACAGATATTCATATTCTCCAGCATGAGGAAAGCCTAGAGTGAGTGGAGTTTCTTCTTAGGTTACTAGCACGGAGCTGTAATACCTTTCGATTCCCTTGTGTTGGTTTTGTTGTGTTGGAAGGTTTGCCAGTTTGGCATTGCCTATAAAGGACACTATGAAGGAGGACACAAAGGCTTGCATTTATGTTGCTGAAATTGGTTAACTTATTTTAAAGTAAGACACATATTATCAGATGTATCATACTTCGTAAAAGACTTAGCATCCAAAATTTTTCTACAGGCAAATTCAAAAGGGTTGTCCCAATCGTTTCTCTAGTTAAGGTTCTCTTATTAGAGGAAAGAACTTTTTACTGTACTGTTACAAGCTTAAAATATTTATGTTTGAAATGTAACGTTGGCCATCATATATAATATTAGAGAATCTCTCTCTCTCTCTCTCTCTCTCTCTCTCTCTTTTTGTTATACTCATTAGACAAAAGGAGAAGATGTTTAACTTATCATTAGGTTCTTGTGGTGATGGAGGTAGATTGAAGAAGAAGCATTTAAATCGCACATAATTCTGTCTGCTGGGACAGTTGTACTGGCTCTTTGGACTCACTGTACATGTAATAGTCAGATTTTAAATCAAATGAAATAGTTTTTCTGATCATCAGAGAATTCTCTGAGTTCTAATATCTCTTCAGCAATGCTGTGAAGTCACTACAAGCTTAGATACCTTTTACTCGTGGTCACTTATACACTGATATGGATAGTTACCTGAAGCTTGATTTTTAATTCACTGAAACCTCCTGGTTGGATCAATATTCAGATCTGCATTTCTGAAATTTCCAGAGAAACATCTTGATTGCAGTAACTCTGTATTTCTTTGAATACATTGTCAGGACCTAGTGATTGAATATTGTGTACTCAGATAAATATAGAATTGATTTGTAACTCAAAATATTGTTGCTGGGCATTTTACAAATAACACTCATTATAAAGCTGTTTTAGGAAATGTGCAGTAATTTGCTAGCCTGTTGTTTGAATGTGACAATAAAAAAAATTCATGTTTAATAGTAATTGTTACAGTCTTTTCATTAAAAAAGTTATCTTGAATTCATTTGAAAGCTGATGTTAACTCTGTATATGTACTGCCTCTCTTATTATCCTGTATTTTTATACTTCTAATTAGCACACAAACTGAAGGAATGGAACACACAGGTTGCAGACAGGATCCAGACAGCCACAAACATAAACTGGATGCATTCAATTAATACTACTGGCTATCACACAGACACTGTAAGCAGCATTGTACTATGATTAACAACGAGAACTTTACAATAATTACTAAGATAGGTTATATCATGTCACTAATCCCATGGCAGCAGGTGTTAAGTGTTAGTGTGGAGTGAAGATGCCTGGGGTTCTAGTACAGGATGTGCAGATTTTGTTTTACTTTTGTGAGCTTGCAGATAATAGCAATGAAGTGCAACATGCACAACTGTTTTCTCAACCTTCTTGTGGTATTAGCTGTAACTTAGGAGAAGCGTAGACATGGTATATTTGACTAGCACATTTACACAAGTTCCTGTATACCAAATTATCTTGAAACTGCAGTGCTTGCCACTGCTGTACATCACTTAACATCATGCAAATATGTTGCCTGGCAGTGTGCCCCTTCGCTTATCATGTTTGTGCGATAGTAAATGATGCACATTTTCAAATGTTGCAAAACCAAAATGTGCGCACTCTCAGTAACCACACGACATGCAATTGATGGGAAAACATCATAGGTTCATAGGTTGGTACTAGGCTATCGGCCCTAGGGCCTATATAAGCCTAGCCATAACAATTCCCTGGATATTTCTTCTCACAATATTTACTTCCTTGGACCCCTGTCTAGTAGTGCAACTGACGTGATCCCCGGCATGAATTTCCTATCTCCCATCCAATCGTCAAGGTTCCTTTTGAAGAGGGCCAAGGAGGCAAATTGCTTGACATGTATGGGCAGTCTATTCCAGAGTATGGGGAGTCTCTTGGTCAGGAACCTATCCCTCCAGCATGTTTTGTTCATTGTGATGACAAGGTTTAGATCCATGGAGTGTGTGGCTCTGAGGGATTGAGATTTCTTTAAGTGGAGCATGTCCAACAGCTCAGGCTTTGACATGGCCTTGTATGTTAAGCAGCGATCACCTCTGAGTAGACGATATGCCACAGAGTATAGCTGGAGTGTTTTTAGATGGTCAATATAGGGCATCTGCTTTAGACCTGTGATTCTTTTAGTGAGGTATTTCTGCGGCCTTTCCAGCTGTTGCAGATGTCTTGTGAGGTACATACCAAACGAGGTGTTCTCTATAATAGGTCTAATGAGGGATGAGTACAGTGGGGCAATGACATCCATTTTTCTGGATGAAAAGCCCTTAGTGATGAGGTGTGCCACAAAGATGGATTTCCTGACTGTTGTGGTGATGTGTTTATCGAAGGTGAGACCACTGTCCACCTGTGTCCCAAGTCTCTCATCACACTTTTGGTGTTTAGTGTACTGCCTCCTATGTGGTAATTCATGGGTACAAGGTTTTTCCCAAAGGGGACAACTATACATTTCTTGGCATTAAGCTTGAGCCCATGGCTCTGGCACCAAGCATCTGTTTCTGTAAGGCCCTTTTGTAGAATATCCACATCATTTGGGGATTCAATAATGGCTCCCAGTTTGCAGTCATCTATGAACTTTGTTAGCCAGAGTCCCTTAGTGTTGGCCTGTTCTTCAGAGAAGTAGATGCCAAACAAGAGCAGTCCCAGTACTGAACTGTGAGATACTCCACTTGTCACTTGTCTGGAGCTGGATTTGGAGTCAGCTACTTTTACAATCTGGGTTCTGTCAGTAAGCCAGTTGGCAACCCATCAAGTGATGTAGGGATTTATGCCCAGCTTAGTAAGTTTATCTATGATTCCAGAATGGAGGGTGGTGTGGAAGGCCTTGGTAAGGTCCAGATAGGCTGTATGGACTGCCTTACCCTTATCTACAACACTGGAGACTGATTCGAAGAAGCCATTTAGATTCAGAAGACAAGATCGGCCCTTCACAAATCCAAACTGGGTGGGGTCCAGTGTTTGAAGGTCGCCAGTGTCTTTGTTGATAAGTTCCGTGATAATGCGTTCCATGCCCTTGCAGATCAGGCTCGTCAGACTGATGGGATGGTAGTTCCTGGGATCCAAGGTGGATCCCCCTTTTGGAGTGGGATAACTGTAACTGTGCGCCACTCAGTGGGCATGAAGCCTGAGGTGAGGTTATGATTAAACATGACACTTAGGTGAGGTGTCAGTTCATTTTGTAGTTCATGTAGTACACAACCCAGGATGTCATCTGGTCCCATGAATGCTGTATTCTTAGCTGTGCAGAGTGCGGTTTCTACCTGTGTGGCTGTGATTACCGGAATTTGGCAATATTTTGGTATTGCGATGGTCCCTTTAGGGGGTGAGAGGGGGGTGAAGTTGGCACTAAATCGATCTGCTAGGATATTGGCAATATCCTTGGGATCAGTATATTTAATGCCATTCTGTTGTAGCTCAGAGCAGATCTGAGCATTGCCATTTAAATTCTTGACATAACTATAGAATGCCTTGTGGTTATCTTTGGAATCTTTGGCAATTTTATTTTTGTAACTAGCTTTGGAGGATTTAATGAGGCTGGTAAGGGAGTTTTTTGCATCCTGGGATTTTCCTCTCTTCTGCAACAGTTTCTTCCTTCTGTTGTATAGTTTGTTTATGGAAGGGGACCACCAGATTGGCTTCCTTTTTTTGGAGGAGAGCTTCTTGATTCTATTTGAGATGGCACAATTCATGCACGAGTGGATGTGCTCATACAGTGCCTTAGTGTTAGATTCAGCAGTCGAACTTTCAGCTCCCATCTGCATGGGTATCATGAAGTTTGTCACTTCTGACTTGAGTAGCATGAAGTTGGCTTTGGAGAAGTTTTTTACAGAGGTTTCCTTACTGAGGGGTGGGGGTGGGCTGTGGATGTCAAGGGTGATTTGCATATGGTCAGACCTGACCAATGAGGGGGTGACCACTGCATCTATCTCCCATGTTGGTAATGACCAGGTCAAGGATATTGGAGCCCCTGGTGGGACAATGGATTAGTTGATCCAGGGCATTGGAATTTATGAATTCCAAGAACCAGTGGGAAAAGGTGTTGGTAGCCAAGTAGTTTTCCCAGTTAATGGCAGAGTAGTTGAAATCACCCAGTATTACAGTGTTTGGTTGTATCTTAATATTTTCCAGTATGTTTAGAAAGGTGTAATGAGAATCTTGGGGCATGGTGGGGGATCTTTAGCAAGCTACAGTTTGGATTGTAGTCTTACCTAGTCTTACTTGCACCTTGAGAATTTCAGATGCATTGTGTTGGGCAACTAGCCTGAAGGTGTGAATATCCTTGGTGAACGTGGCCAATGCACAATGATGACCACGTCGCTTGAATGCTTATGTTGTATGTCATCTCCACGAGCAATTAAAAAATGGACAGAAATAACTTCAACATTGGATAACACTGCATTCATAACTGTGCATCCAGAGTTTGAATTGGCCTTCCTTTATACACATGTTTTAAAAATGATATTCAGGCTCCAGTGTCGGCATAGAGGGCGTTACCAACCAACACAGTGGACAAACAAGTAAGTTGTCTGTGTTTCTGTCTGTGTGTCTTTGTGTCTGTCTGTCTATGTGTCTGTGTCTCTGTCTGTGTGTCTGTGGTCCATATGTAATGGCAGCAATGGTCTGTATTGCAGATTGTACCAGGTGTTAACATACTGTGCATTTGTGTTGTGGGTGCATAACAATCGAAGGCTGGGATTTGGAAATCGAATGGTGCTTCCCGCTTGTGTTGTGTCGTGAATTCGAGCACAGTTTCCATGTGAAGATGATGATTCTTACACGGGATTTAAACATTTTGAGGGACTATGGATTTTTTCAGAACACTGACATGTCAATTAAAATAGTATTAGTATAACTGTGCAGTGTCAGTCACAATTGACTGAGAAAATGGATTTTGGTAAGGGGAGAAATTCACCCGAATTAAAAGTCCATTTACATTGCTAATGTAGAAAGGTAGTGTTTTACAGTGCCCTGGTTTGAATTGGAGGAATTGTGTTGACTTCGTGTATCATGTAAAGCCTGGGAGCAAGGATAAACACTGACCACAGAACCACTAAGGGGGATGACTGTGACACTAACAAATGCACTATTTTTTGACTGTGTCACATGAAGACAGCCATTATTAAAGTTGGATATTTCACTGAATATCGATTAGAACCTTTGAAGTCTTGCAGGTTGTACTAATGTTATCATGCAGTCTAATCAATTTACCATGAATGAGTTTTGGGATTCCTGGATGTGATTTGATGTAGTACTTTTTATTTTTATTATGTGATCATCAAAATGCCATCCTGCTTTGCAATCAACTATAGTATGTGCCAAGACAATCTGCCACAGGGGGTATCATTCCATCAATTTCCGCGTGACATCAACCTGTGTAGACAGTGGGTGATTAACTGTGGTAGAGATGTCGGTAGCATACCGAAATTTGGTAAAGAAGCGTTGAGTAGTGCGAAGCCACGACATTTCCTCTGCTCCAAACATTTCGAGGATTGCCAATTTCACCTTGACTACCAGCATCAGCTACTTCCGGATGAGATGAAGCCCAAGCATCCAATTCAGAGATTAATAAAAGGGGCAGTACCATCAATTTTTGCTCTTTTGACCAGCAAGGCTTGAACATCTTCAGTACATAGGTTGCAGCAGAAACAGCTGCAGAAAGTAAGAACAATGGTGGAGCACTGAATGGATTAATCAGCCTACTGTCATTTGCTTAGTGGGATACTGGCACTGTATGCATTGTTTCAATTTTCAGCAGTTAATGGATGTACTTTTCCATGCAGCTTGTTGAAGACCTTCTGAGTACAATGCAGCCTACATTGGAAGACATTGTGACAGAGCAAAGGTCTGTCCAACGCAAGGTGAGTGTAATTGTATTGTCTCCACAGCATACTAAGCATTACTCACTACTCAGGTGAATGTATTTTTAATGACCCATTCTTTGTTTCTGTTGCAGACTAATATGCATGTCCAGCTACAGAATAGAAGTGAGCCTGATAATGAGGGATCAAGACACAATGTGGTGGAAGACCAAATGGAAGACTGCCAAGTGAGTCAAGAAGCTGTGGAGGTAAGTTTGGATGAAAACTTAGTGGAATATGTAGTGGTGGAGAAGCAGTTAGTCTACTGGTTAGGTTATGGTTGTCTGAGGAATCAAAAGAATTCTACATGAAAAATTTTGTCTGGAGTTCATTACTAGTCCATTGCATATGTTGACGCAGGATCACAGTGATCAAAATGCTTATGCTGTCATGACAGTGATAATACGGTGTGTAGAATGTTAAACTTGTGTATTTAAACTTTTGTCATTAGTTGAGCATTGCCTGATTAACAATTATTATGTAGGTTCAAGTGACAGAATTGTATGAAGAGGTAGTCGAAGGCATGGAAGTGTATGCAATGGAGATTGGGATTTGCAGTCAGAGTACAGTTGCATGCCAGACAAAGTTTTACCAAAAGAAAGGTAGCAGCATAAGGAATTTAAGCCAAGCTAATGGACCTTGGAACACTACCACTCACCATGATTGATGCAGTTGTACAGGTTCCAGAAGTAGGAGTCTCACCACTGATAGACCACACATACTTCAAAAACTCCAAGGGTGTACAAACAGAATTGTGTGAACCTGGACCAGAACAGCACAGTTTCACTAATGCCAATAGGTGCATGAGTGAGAGTACATGTCACAATCAAAAGGATGAGAATTGCACTGTAGAGGCCACATGTAGCTCCAGTGCATACACCTCTGTGGAGATGACAGCTTGCAGTACTCCGGTCAAGCTACATAAGGAAGTCCATAACACCAGCATGCATAGCAGCTCCTCACTTTTGCAGTGGACAGATGATTTTGAAAAGGATCCCGACTGGTTCTATACTTCTGACAACTTGTCTACGTCAGCGATGGAAGACACAGTGCTGGAACAGGACGAAGATGAGAAGATAAGTGAATCAAAGTTCATTGTGTTTGAGTCCTGCCTGGATTGCCTGTTGCTAAAACTGACCTATCCACAATGCCACATATCAGCCGTGAAACTGAAGAAATGTAGTTGGGATCCTATGTCTCGGTGAAGGTATCATGCATTAGTGGACACAAAGTTCTGCATTGGGAAAGTCAACCATTAATAGGCCAAATGCCAGCTGGCAATCTTCTACTCGCATCATCTGTACTTTTCAGTGGAAGGGCGTATGCACATATAGCGCGATTTTGTGCCTATCTAGGACTGGAATTTATAAGTGAAACCACATTCTATTCTATTCGAGTGTATTTTTCCCATTTTTGCAGCATACTTGGACACAGCATCAGACTCATCTACTAGAAGATGCAATGGGTAAGGAAGTAAGGTTGGCTGGAGATGGGCGGTGTGGTAGTCCAGGTTGTTCTGCTAAGTACTGCTGCTATAGCATGATGGACCCGGACTCTGGATTCATTGTTGATTTCTGTCTGGAGCAGGTCTGCAGTGGTGTATGCTCGGTGGCACTGGAGAAGAAAGCTTTTAAGAAGTGCATGAAAAACTTGCTGGATAAGAATGTGAATGTAAGCCTTGTGGCTACAGACAGACATCCTGGGATAAGGTTATTGATGCACACAGAATTTACAGAGGTGAATCATCAGTTTGATGTGTGCCACATGGCAAAAAAGTTGCCTAAGAAAATCACTGAAGCTGGGAAAAGGAGAGGCAAGTGAGACTTACTGCAGCGGTGCCACAGTATTTCCAATCACTTGTGGTGGTGTGCTGAAACGTGTGAAGGGGATGAAGTTGTACTAGAGGAGAAATGGTTGTCATTGCTCTACCATGCAATGGACCAACACAGTTGGGGTGGTGGCAAGAAGGTTTCCTGTTGTGGACATGAAATGCCACTCATCGATGGAGATGAGACAAAGTAGCTGGAAGAAGATGATGCATGTCACAGTGCATTGAAAAGAATTGTTGCAAACAAATTTCTCATTAAAGATCTGAAGCACATCACCAACTTCTGCCACACTGGTGACCTCAAGGTGTTCCATGCATTACTGTGCAAATATTGCCCCAAGTTTGAGTACTTTAGTTTTGCAGGAATGAAAGCAAGAATCATACTTGCCATCCTGGATCATAACGAGAACCTTCATCATGAGCAAGTAGTGGTGAGATTCCCTACAAAGAATTCAGCAGCAAAAGGAGAGCTTAGATATCATGTGGTGTACCTGAAAGCAAAACAGGAATGGGTAGCCAAACCAATATTTGTGAAGAGAAAGTTTGACTACATATATGACCTGATGTTGGAAGTTATAAAAGCTAAGCGAGGCATCTTGGAAATGCATCCCATGTCTATACCTGACATACCAAAGAATATTGCTATGTGTGAACGTCCTGAGAAGACAATGGTGATTGCTAGACATATTTTACGATTTGGTGATGGTAGTAAACATCCAGGGTGAAACAGCACAGTTGCTACTGTGGACTGGGTAAGTAAATTGTGACAATATATACTTTTTTTGATTGACCTAATTTGGATTGATAATATCCCCAGCTGTTGATGGTAACGGGTGACACTACACCTATACCCTAAATAGCTCACTACAGTTAAAGCAAATTAACTGTTTTATGTGCATAGGAGCACTGCCACAATATGCACGATCAGCCCTTATTGACCAATTCAAAGTGACACCCATTGGGATGCCCACAGGGCATTCAGTACTGCTTCAGAGATCTTACTGGAACTGGCCCACTAGTGGGGCATACCTGAAATGCACCTGTTCGCCTTCTCCAACAAGCAACTTTGCTGGCATTGCAGCAGGACACCGGAATCAAAGGCAGTGGTAACAGATGCCCCCCCCCACCTCTTGGCCAGGGAAATTTCTGTATGCTTTACCACCCTTCCCATTATTTCCAAATGTGCAGCTGAAAATTAAGCCATACAAAGCATACATCTTGATGTTGACTCACTACTGGCCAAGACAGCACTGGTCCCCCCTCTTAGGTCAATCACGACAAGTTACCCCACTCAGTGGACCTACTCCACACAGAAGGGATCAGAGATGCACAAGGTAATCTTGCCTATCAAAGAGGAAAACAATTTCCATAAGGTTTTACAAGGTTTTTGGAGCCCCAGGAAAGTGACATCCCTCTAATCCTGTCTAAACTAATACAGACAGGTGCATACTCTACTATAAAAGGATACGTTTTCGATATCTCAGCTTGTCTCACCCTGGATCCACCCGTAGCATTCAGACTACCTTCAGAAACTTCCTGAAAGTGGTTTTCCACCTAAGACACCATAGGAAACCGATCCCTCCTCCATGGGATATTTAACTATAAGTTTGAACTATTCAGCAGAGCCCCCTTTGAGCCAGATGCCAAAGCCTCACCTAAATTTTTACACATGGAGCACTGGCATTTGATGGGCTGTAACCTCAGCCTGGAGGGTCTCCGATCTAGTAGCTGTAATGTCTGACCCACCTTTCCTAACCTTCCATCTTGACAGGGTTTTGCTCAGGACAAACCCGTCCTTCCTGGCAATGATGAATGACCTATCCCTGAACCAGGCCATGCACTTACACACTTTTTTCCCTAAACTGCAGGGTGATAGGGATAGTTCTCCATACTCTGGATGTTGACAGACTGATTTGGTTTTATGCCCATAACACCAAGTGTAAATCTGTTTAACTTTTTGTCTCTTTGCACCCCAGTGATGTGGGGAAAGTAGTGGGCAAACTGAACATTTCAGCCTTTTTTCTCCAAGGTAATTACATTTTGATACCTGTACCATGGAAACACATTGCATGGAAGTATTAAAGCTCACTATAGAACAGCGATAGCCTCTTCACGAGACTTATTTAAGGAACGTGACCCCAATGCTATCACTGAAGTAGCTAGTTGTTCCTTAGTACAGACTTTCACTAAAAAAATGCAAGCTGAACAAAATCACAATGGCCAGAGCATGATTTTCCTGGGCTGCCCTCCATGGTTTCCTAGGGAAACTTCTACCAGACCAGATACCCTTCATGGTGAGCTGTGGCAGTCAACCACATGGACTAGTACAACAGTGGAATCGGGGGACATCAAAGGTGTGTGAAATATTGCCATAAACATAGATGTCCATGTCTTCCATGTTGCAGTATTCCTTCACACCCTCACCCTCCTGTGAGTGTGAACTTGCTCCTGTGGGTGGCAGTGGACGGACTGTGCCATTTGTAGGCATGGCTCAGACTGGTGCTTCTGTTATTAGGGCTGTTGTGGGTGGACATCACTTTTACATCCCACGTTCATAGAGCTACATAAAGTACAGAAGCAAGTAGGATGGAAAGATTGGAGTAGTGGCCAGATATAGGCAAAAGATAGGGAAACACATGTGAACTACTGCAATATGGCAGTGAATGACACTTATGTTTCTGATTTTACAAAACTATTCTGTCCAAACTGCCGATAAAGAGGGACAGTGGGGTTGATCTGACATGCAGTGGGTGTCTCCTCCACAGGTGGTGGCACATTGTGTAGAAGAAAATGTCCATCCATCCTGGTCCTTAAATGTGATAAGGATAAGTGAAGGTGTTTGAGAGCATGTAACCAATAGGACACTTCAGAGGAATGGTTATGATGCAGGCATTAGAGTTGTCTAAACTGTGTGTAGTTGCCAGGTAAGAGGATAAGAGCAAGGCCTAAGGTAAGGTTTATGGTTGTGGTGATAGAGGACATGCAGGTTGGTGTGACACAACAAGATGCAGAGGACAGGACAAAAGGGAAACAAATCTGCTGTAGTGACCCCCAACAGGAACAGCCAAAAGAGAAGACTTCCATTTTCAGTTGATTACAGATTAATACAGTCTTTACTGATTACTTATTCTACAGTTGGACAGACTATCAATGAGTTGGCACATGTAAACTGTCAATACTATTGTATTTTGTATGCATGTTGGAATAACAATCCTGTTATCAAATAGTGACGCTTTTGAAATGGCATTCATGTAAGGAGTAGCACTGAGGGAGCAGGCAGTACAGGTAGGCATAGATCATATCGCTATGCAAGCACCCTTTTCAGCATTTCTCATTACTACAACATGTAAAGTCAGTATATCGTTTGACAGCAGTGAGTGTTCTCTACATCCATTTGCAGGAAGTGCTGTGATTGTCACTTTCAGTGCATTCCCTTCCTAGAAAAGTATTTCACATGGCCACGTATAATGGAGAGTAAATGTGACAGACATTCATTTCTGCATATTACAGTGTAAGGGACTTGTCAGGGCATTCTGTAATGATATTTACATTATAAAGGTTTTTAACTACTTGGTCCATGTTGATGGAACACTTGTAAATCCAAACCTGTTTCTTCTGCTTGTCTGTCATTTGGGAAAGAGTAGCTGAGCATGCAAGTTGGCAATTTTTTTGGGGTACATGGTGTTCCTGCTGTTGATCACTTGGGGCTCTGGACAAGTAATGTTATTGCTGTTTGACTTTCGGCTTTTTCCCGGTAAGGGGTGGCCACAGCAGATTGGCAGTAGATTTTTTACAAAACACTGAGGTGTCAGCTCAATGCCCAACCTTCAACGAAGGCACGCCCATTTATGCACGCATGTCTTTCGAATGCTACCCAACCATGGGGAGGACATGCAGACTCCACACAGAAGGCACTCCCAAGCCAAGCCGAGAATCGAACGGGAGAACCTCTTGCTGTGAAGTAACAATGCTACCGCTGTACCACCGGACAAGTAATAATAATTTATATAATATACCTACTGGTATTGTACAGTGTTACTAAATCTTTCTGAAATAAGAGAATGACATGTATGTGTGCTGTTAGAATTAATGAAACTAACAAAGGTCAATGATCAATTGGCATCAGTTCTTGTGCAAGATCTGTCATGCTGTGCAGATGTAGATCAAGAGACCACTGTAACTTTGTGGAATGGCTGGAATGTTTTGTATTTGCCCAGATTTCCTGTAGGGGTTGTGTGAATGCTGGAGCAGTATGGAGTTGTGCATGATTCATTTTAATTTTTTTTGCAGCTGGAGCTTATACGGTGTGTCTAGTAAGGATTGGTCCTTTGTGAAGAAATATGTCGTTATGTAGAGTGATTTGCTAGTCAAGCAGTGCATGTATCTGGAAACCTGCTTAGATGCAGGGGTGTAATGATAGTGGTGACATGAGTGGATCAGGCTGCAGATGCAAGTACTGTTGTGGCTTGAGTGGACCTCTGTTATGCTTGCTACCTTGATGAGGTACAGAGGCTTTTCACAATAGTGCTGTGGTAATTGCCACATTTGCACATTGTAAACCAAAAGCCAGCTTATCTGGATGCCATTTATGATGGATCAGTTTACTTCTGGTGCATTTTGGGCAATTAACTGGTATTTGATTACTGTAGAATATTTGTAAGGTCCCTTAAAATCATAACTGTTTCACAGGTGTTAGATCATAATTATGCTTCAGTCTTAATGTGGATGGTGTATATTTATAGAGATAAATGGATAGAGTGCATACTATTTGTAAATAGACATACTGGAATTAAAGTAAAATATGTAGTAAGACCATGCATACTAACCAGGGAAATTCTGAGTAAACCATGATATGATGGAGTATATATAGTTGATTTGGGTTGTAACTGTTGCTGTGGTTGGAACACAAAATTGCCTGTTGCTGGAACTGTGATAGTCCAGCAAAAATGTCAAACTATAATCTCACTTTTCTGAAGAGCCCTACCAATATGTGACAAAGTACAGGCAGAAGCATAGTAACAGCTGCAAAAACTACGAGCATAAATTTGCAATAACCATGCGTAGACATTAATTGCATGTTTTTACATAAGAAGCAGATGTCTGTCACAATTAATCGACAACACTACATCAGATTACAAGAAGTATGCAATACCGTAATTTTTTAAATTATGACTTAAAAAAGCATGTTGGTGCTGTCATGCAAGTCTGTGAAATATTTCATGTTTATAGTGCATCATTTTTTAGCTATTTAACCAAACAGGAAGGAAAAATAAGTGGTAGTTTGATGCTTTGCAAAACGCTGATTATTCCCAGTGCTATGTAGCTTGGTTCTAAAATTGACAGGAGGAGTGCAACAAAAAGTCTCCCACTATAAGGAGGGAAAGGCTAACAAGAAAACAGTACATTACTCTGGTCACCTGCTGTGAGCTGTCAATCACATGCAAGTAATGGGTCAAATTACCCTTAGCTCTTTCACAGCTAGGGAAGGTAGGTGTAAAGTAGGAGGGGAGAAGCCTTGAAGAACTAGATTTTAGCCTTTACAAAATAAAGCAAGTTAGCATTTCTAAGAAGCATGAGCAATAAAATGCACTTTTCAATTCTGTTCTGTAGCATTTGCACTTCTTGTGTTTGAAGTAGTCATTGAAAAAGGTTAACATTTTAACCAAAAGTAGGGGACATTAAGACAGCAGTGAATGCCTGTTAAGTCAATGAAGTGACAGCAGCTTAAGGGAAAATGTGGAAGATTTGATGCAATTTTTTGAGACAAAGAATGCATTCTGGGATACTTAGAGGCAGAGTAAACAGTCTGAATTATTTCTAAATGCCAGCCTCCATGTGGTCAGAGTCAGAAATTGCATATAAAAATATCTAAAAAGCTAAATAGTCCCAGAGTGCTGTTTAAAATGTAGGAAACACCAAACCATGATGAAATAAATATGTTTTTTTGAGTCTGAGGATGCAGTTGTCCTTTAATATTTTCCAGTATGTTTAGAAAGGTGTAACGAGAATCTTGGGGCATGGTGGGGGATCTGTAGCAAGCTACAATTTGGATTGCAGACTTACCTTGTGTTAGTTGCACCTGGAGAATTTCAGATGCATTGTGTTGGGCAACTAGCCTGGAGGTGTGAATATCCTTGGTGAATATGGACACTCCTCCACCTTTAGTGTTTCAATCTTGGGTTTGGTGGCCAAAAAGTGTGGTAAGAATTGTAGCCTGGTATTGCAGGGGTGCTCTCTGGAGCCTTGAACCAGGTCTCAGTTACTGCACAGATATCGATGTTCTCCATTTTTAGGAGTGCCTCGAGAGAGTGCATTTTAAGGTTTAGACTTCTAGCATTGAGTAGCATTACCTTCAAATTTTGCATGCTTGTATCTGTTACGGTGGTGGTTTTGTCCTTTGAACCTTGCCTAAAAAGGCACTATAGGGCTTTAGCTAGTAACCTAAATCCCAAGGGTGACAGATGCAGACCATCTCTAGCAAAGCATCGTGGTTTGTCAGTCATGTCATCCCAGGCAGACAGATACTGGATCCCCTTTGAATGACACCAGAAACTTAAACAATTGTTGAAGTCAATCATTTTGCCCTTATACTGTGTATCATTCTGGGCAAAGGCAGGATGCTACTCAGGGCTAGGGTCATACCTGCCTGGGCCAAATGATCCGAGAGCTCTTCCATGTCTCTTTTCATGTAGTCCAGGGAGGTACGTCTCAAGTCATTCACTCCAACATGGACAATGACAGAGTGAGTACTTAAAATTCTTGACTTCAACCTAGATTTGTTTTTAAAAATAACAAAGATTTCAAAACCATCCTGGAAGCAGGTAGGAGTTATGACCATGTTTCCTCCAAAGGTTGGGGCATAAAGCGGTGCGGAACCTGCAAACAGTGTAGATTTATTTTTGAAGGCAGTAGTTTTTCTGTGGAAGGTTTTCCTAGATTGATTACAGTCATGGGCAGATTTGACTGCGATACTAAGGGTGTTGTATATATAGCCTCCTGTTTATTGTGTCCAGCATTCTATGTAGGAAAGACTTCTGGACCTTTGTGGACAAGAGTCTATCAGCACGTGTATGCAATTGGTAAAGTCAACTCTTGTAATACCCTTTACAAGCATTCTTTGGTGTGTAAGGATTTTAAGAAATTTGGCCTTACCATTTTAAAGGAGATGGAATGCCCAGAAAGAGGTGGAGATTGGGAAATCTTTGCTGAGAAGAGGGAGCTTCATTGTCAGCTTTTATTAAATACCACTGCCCCACCAGGTATTAATGACATAATATCTATCAAGCCTATTTTGAAGATTGTCAGACTGCCTTTCATAGGACTTACTTCTCTAAAATGTTTTTAAATTGTTTAATCGATCATATAAGCTATTTTACATGTTTTGGTTTTTATACAATATTTACTTTTATATTTAATGGTTTTGGTGTTTAGCATGCATATGTATTTGATGCAGGAAGTTTGGGAATAGTGCTTGATTTTTTAGTGTGTGTAAACCTTTAACTTTTTGCCAAAGTTTTTGGCACCTTTTTTTCAGTGTATAAAAGGAAGGAAGTAGAAATCACATTGTTTTTGATGAAGTTCCTTTTCAGTTGGAATGAAAGCGCTCAAAACTTTGTGTAATTAAAGACTCTGATGTGTTCTAGTGTGGTTTTTTTTATTTTTCTTTGAGTTTAATAAGTATGCTGATTGTGGTTTGGGGTATTTTGAGTATTTTAACATTTTTTATAGCAATTTAGTAGCATTAAAACTTAAGGACCACTTAGTTGGTATTTAATACAGTTGTGTTAAATTGAGCATGGATATGTCAACTGTAAAAGAAACTATGCATGCCTTAGTTTGTAGCACAAAGCAACTCTGCCATATTCATAACAGTGAGCATGCATCTCTAAACTGTAAAAGGAAAGTATGCATGTAGTAGTCTGTAGGACAAAAGAACAGTACAGTATTATAGAGTAGTCATTGGTTGTGGGTTCAAAAACCACATTTTCCAAATATACAGTACTGTTAGGTTTTCATCATTATTGGAATGTAACTTCATATCTCTATACTAGTGGAACAAACGGCCTTCTGTAAATTGTAATCAGTATAATTGGAACATTCATATGTACAATATATGCACACAGCAACGATTGCTGGCTGCAATCTGTACTATAGTGTGCCTCTATTATGAACTGGGTAGTCTGAAAAGTAATGAAGAAATCTGTTAGAGGGTTGTAGTGTTAAAAACAAAGGTAACAAAAAAGAGTCAAATAATTTTATCAATGTTTTATATGTCACATATGAAGTTACTAATGTTCTCTTTTTTTTCTCTCACCCCAAGCCTTATCTCTTTTTTTTATTTTTTATTTTTTGTTTTTTTCACACAGCACAGCAGAGCATGTTTTTTTCCAGCCACCACTCCAGTGGCTGTCACACTGCTGACCAGTAAATCTGGTGCACAATCTGTTAGCACCCCCTCCACTGCCCCTGCACTACCTAGGCCCTCAGGTAGTTCTGCTCTGAAGGATAGGCCTGTGGCTCCCACCAGGAGTAGTGGCAGAGGCTGTGAGTTTATCACCCAACAGGCATGCTAGTGATGATGCGTAGGATTGTGCCCTGCACTGTGGGTGGATGCCTACACCGGATGCAGTGCTTGCTTTCCATCCTCGTTCAGAGTACACATAGGAGAGACAGACATAGAGCACTGCAGCCAACAGTGCAGTGAGTGACAGTGATGACAGTCCACTGGGTAAAGACTTGATTCTCACTGTCAACCAGCTTGACATTTATGGGACCTGGATTTCCCACCCACTCCCCAGTCATGATGTTCACCCACATCTTGTGTCCCTCACCATCCCTGTCTCTTGTCTTCTTTGTCCAACTGTCTGCAATTACTTCTTCACCTGCCCAACATACCTCACCCAGACATTCCTATATCTCTTCCCCAACATTCCTATCTCTCTTCAAAAATGACACCTGAGCTACAAAAGAAATCATCCCATACATAGTTCTCCATTTCGCACATGTGTTTTCATGACATACTTGATTTGATCCAATTGGCTATACAACATGATTGTGTTGTGGTCACCCCTCTCTCTGGAGGTGACAGTCCAAATTCAGCTAATATTTTGCATATATGATCATGTTTTACTGTTGAAGAAATTGATGCTTGCTCCCCATTCCACCACATTCCTGACTTCCCTATTTTTTTTTCTTTAGTGCATTATTGCTCATAGCATGTTTACTCTGTTGCATGGCAATTACCATTTCCTTGATGGTGAGGCTTCATTTCAAAGTAATAGACCTGGTTTTATCCCATTATGTCAGCTTTATGCATACCTAATCTCCATCTGGCTACATCCTGCTGTTCTCATTCAGGTATTTATAGTAATGCAGTATATTATGCTTCTTTCTGAATATTTTCCATGGTCTTGAACAAAAAAGATTTTCTAATAAAGGGAATGAATATTATATGTCTTAGATGAACATTGCAAAACAGATGCTAGACTATGATGAATGTACATCTTGTATCAAATATAGGAGAATGCACAGGAAAAGAAAGCATGGAGTAGATGACAAAATATTTTGCTAAACAACAGTTGTGTTGTGAATAGATTTTAGAAATGAAATCCCACAAAACAAAAATAAATAAATAAATATGGGTACCCAGGTATATTTTCAATTGGCTTGTAGTAACAATACACTTACTCAAGAAAAAAAATCAAGAAGTTCCATATCAACATTACTTTAAATGGGAACTCTCTCACACAGTTAACACTTTCACGTAGCCTGTCTTCATCACCTCAGCTGAATAACCAAGTGCTTTGAGACAGAAGATGTAATTGCTGTACCACTGTTTAAGTGATGATTAACTAGCCGAAAAAACTACAACTCCTAACAGAAACACACAATACAGCTACTAACTGCATGTATGCTGAAAACTGCATGCATAATCTGCAAGAAGCATTGTATTTTCTAAATAAATGTAAAAAATAACAAAAAAGTTAACCAAACCAGTTTAAGCACAATAATGCCAAGTAGGGTAGTTATTATATGACTTTGGAAGCTGGGACTCACAGCACCTGTGGATGGCCAATATTTTCCCTATGACACCTTGTCAGGCATAATTACTGAAATCAAAAATAAATGAAAAACCATCCAAAAGACCAAGCCCTGCACCAGCACTGGATTGTAGACCAAAATAGTTTTAAAATATTTTTTCTTCAATTCCACAAGTCTTCTCAAAAATCACTCACAAGCTCAGGTAGCAGTACTGCAGCTTTTATCAAGTATTACAACAGACATTATGTTGCAATACATGTTATATATCCTATATTGGTTACAAACTTAATTGAAAAAACCTGATATTATGGTGCTTTCAATGATTTAAAGCTAAAAGCTAAAAGTAATTTTCATTCGTCAACTAAGAATAAAATACACATATAGTAATATACAAAAACCACTTTGGAAACACAGAGTTTCCTTTCACAGATATCAGGGTTTAAAAAAAAAAAAAGTTGAGTTTAAAAAAAAAAATCATTACATCTATGTGTGTATTGGATAACTTATAAACTTGTTTGTGTTATTAATTAGGCACTGTATTGTTAATCAATATTTAATAAATATTATATTTTAATAACATTAATATAATTTAATTATTAGAGTTAGTTTTAAAATTTTATTTAAAAGCAATAAATGCTCATTAATTTTATATGATGTGTAGATGTATTTTTGTGTTGGGGGGTCACAAGTTCAAAGCTATAGCCTAGCTCTTCTTAGCTTAATTACTTAATTACTGAAATCCTATTCCAGAAAGACTGGGAATGCAAGTTCTTGATGAAACCAAAACTGAGCTACAGACCAATAAAATAGCATGTATTATGTTAAGTATGCATGGGCAATATAGTCTTGTTACTAAATTTAGGATACCTAAGGCAAGAGTGTCATTTAATGTGCCATTGTCCAATACTGCACAAGCATGATATGGATTTCATGTTTTAGCTTGATTTGGGAGGTGGGCACTATTAAAAGCGTGTAAATGGAGGCACAAACTTTTAATGTGTCTAATTAAAGGAGTTTATAGCTAGACATCATATTGTCCTCATAATCCTTTGTCTACTACTGCTCTTATATTTGCTAGAGATTGTGAATGTGGTTGTCAGATAAAGAGTTTGTTTTTTCAGGCTTCCACTTAATGGAGTAATTCTTGCTTTTTTTAAATACTTATTGTTATGGTCTGACACTGTAGGATCTACTCAAGCAAACAAATTGTTGTAGACTTAGGAAAATCTAGCAGTAAAGAAGTCATTGCCTCGTTTAATCCATTTGAAGTAAACTACCACTGAAATATATATATATATATATATATATATATATATATATATATATATATATAGATATATAGATATGGGTTCCATACACTAGATCGAATTTTCACAAATTCAAAATAGTGCATGGAATGCTGACTGCAGCAAAAGTGCACTTAATTGAAAGTGCACTTATGCAAAGTTCAGTACAATGAACAGGTGTTGTACTGAACTTCCGTGCAGTACTCACGGACCTTAGAGTTAGGGCATGGGTCATGGTAAGGGCATAGCATCCCCTTACCATGACCTGTGCCCTAACCCTAAGGTCCGTGATGACTTAAGCGCAGAGAAGGACATAGCAATGTCCTCCACTTTGGTGTGATAGTCACGAACCTTAGGGTTAGGGCATGGGTTAGGGTAAGGGGATAGTTTTACTAACTATCCCCTTACCCTAACCCATGCCCTAACCCTAAGGTCCATGACTATCGCACCATAGTGGAGGACATAGCTTGTTTTTTATGTCCTCCACTGTGCTGCGGTGTTTTTGGTGAAGTGCACTTACGCAAAAGTTCACTTTTGTTAAAGTGAACTTTCGCAGAAGTGAGGCTTGCTATTACATGTTCAAAGTAGTGAACTTTCGTTCTTGTAATAGGAATCCATGTATATATATATATATATATATATATATATATATATATATATATATATACAGGTCCATGTCTAAATCTCAAAATCTTGACTCTCAAAAGACTTAAACCAAATTCTTGAAAGCTCAATATATATATATATATATATATATATATATATATATATATATATATATATATATATATATATATAGATATACAGATATATACATACACATATATATGCATGTGTGTGTGTGTATGTATATATATATATATATATATATATATATATTTGTAATATAAATTCCTGAGCTGATTTATTTGAAGCATAACTAAATAATTTAATTGAATCCAAACATTAATATGATCTGAAATACTAGCATGGGCATTAGTCAGAGTTATTCACATCTTTATGTATTTGCAGTATACATCTATTTATCTTTTTGGCTATCAAAACCACTAGTAACTAAGGGCATTGGCCTCTATGGAAGCTACAAACAAGAAAAATATATATTTTTTCAAACATAAATGAACACAAGTCAAATCTGCATGAAATAAACATATCTGAAATGAATAACTATTATAAACAATTTTGTATGGGACATCTACATTAATCTATGAGACTAGCTTATAGTTTAAAAATTCCACTGTGCTTTTATCATCCTTTGGAGCCAGGTTTTATTTAATTATTTACAGGAAATTGCAAAGAAAATCATAATTCGGAATAAAAATTGTAACTGAAGAATTGACACTGCTGTCAGTGTCATGTTTTATGGTGCCATGACGGCTGATGAAAGGCTAGCTGTACCTCCTATTTTGTCAAGAGTATGATGGAACTGGACACTGTAATCTGTTATCCATGTCTATTTTTACTATACCGGGGGAACACTTAATTACAGCATTGGTTTGGGTTGTGAAACAGGAAATTGCTATTTCAACTGCTGTTCCAATCCATAAACCTTTACAGCTTGGTTTGCATTTCTCTGCAGTAGCTTTGGCTGATCATAAAACTATTCCGCATTTGAATGAATGAGAAAGAGTTTGCATATCCAAGCTAGTTGATTCAGGATGCTGATGTTACATTTCAAAGTATATATTATATTTTTCTCCTGTTGCACCTTGATGATTGCCTAAAAGCAGAATGATTAAGGTATAAAAAGTTGCAACTGGGCATGACTATTGCTGTTTGATTACAATATCTGTTATCTGGTTTCATCAAGTGTACAGTAAATTCCTATGTGAATTCTGGAAAACGTATTTTACTTTACTATGTTCTAATATGAAGGAAAGCTCACATGAAGATTCAATAGATCATCCTAGACCTGGCTGATTTATTTATTTATTTATTTTGCCATCCACTTTGCCTACCTACAGCTGACCCTTAGCTTGTCCCAGGTCGTCAACTCATTCACAACATCAACCAGATATACCATAGCCTTGCCTGGGCTAACACTGAATCATATCCAGAGCCACAGCAGAGAGAAAGGTCCCTGGTAAAGTGGCACACTACTGCAGAGTAGTGCTTTTACTGGTATGCCCTGTTTCCATTTTCCCTTGTTCAGTCCTCTGATATGGAAATGCAATTGGGCATGCTGGCATATAGCCCTAGCTCTGCTGTGTCTCAGCAATTTCCCATGTCTCCCATTGACAGTGACACCTGGAGATATAGCATGAGGGACATGCCTAAGTGCGTGCCTTTTTTCCACGGGATGGACATGCCCACCCTCCAACAAATACACCTCAGACACTCAAGAAGCTAACTGAACCCAGATCACATGGGCTATAGGCGTGGTTTTATCTTTGTACACCATGGAGTTGGCTATGCAAATGACTTTCCTTAACAATGTCCTAGTGCTTCTAATTTGTTTTAGAAAACCATTGCTTAGTCATTTCATGAAGTCTATGTAATCTCAAACACTTCAGCATACTAATCAACAATAGCTTCTTTTAGTTGCAAATTCTTATTCATTATTTCAGCAATGTTATATTGACATCTTGGCCTTTGCTATCCCCTTTGATCGGCCTTCAGTGTTTTCCAGCATCAGTATCTTCCACAACAAATTCTGTCTTTGCATTATTTTGTCAAAGTATTTCAGTTTTAATTTTTCAATCAGTCTATTGAATAGTCTGTGTTCTTCTGTTAAGAAAGTGTTAGTGGCACAGCAGGTCGCCCACTCACCTTTGGTGTTGAAGACCCGAAGGTTCTGGGTTCAATTCTTTCTCCAGGTGATTGAGTTGTCATGGGTGTTTCATACTCCTGAGTGAGATTTCCTTCAGTTGAGGTGTTGCGCCACAGTGCCATCTGCTTGATTTGTTGGTAGATGAAAAAGATTCCACAGCACCTATAGAAAAGCATTTTGGAAGTTCTTACATGATCTGGCCAAATGTCCTGTAGTAGTATAAATTCCACTTTAGGTATCAACTGAAAAGTGACTATCCCAGTCAGTAAAATATGAGTACATTAAACAGATTGATGAGATCTTTGTGCACTTTAGAGAATACTCAGACGTTTGTTTCAGCCAAACCAGATTTCAAAAGCATCAATGTTCCAGTTCACATTCTTACTTGCATACCAAACCCACAGTAATATGCTGTTACTAAGAAAACCGTAGCTGTGACTATACTGAGCTTTGCTGAAAATATGTCGTCATTGCTCTTTAATAGCTTGTCCAGACTTGCCATAGATTTCTTCCTAAGAAACAATCGTATTTTAATTTCATGACTGCACTTAATCATTTTGCAGAGATCTTTGAGTCTATGAAAATAAAATATGCTGTTGTCTCCACTTATTTATATTTGTAAATAATTTTATTATTTATTTATTTATTTATTTTACATTTGTTGACCGGGCTAGTCCAGCTGGATATATGTCCATTTTCAGTGGAGGCCCGGGGAGAAAAGCTCCAACGGAAGTTACAAATAATACACAGTAATGGTGTAAACAAGTTAAAAATTCTGAAAACATTAAGACAGGACATAAAATCTTTGGAGAGAGGCAAGTTAAAACAAAGTTATAACATACATTTGCTATACAGACAGGGCTATATAGCATAACATTATGTTTATTTATTTATGTGTGTGGCTATTTATTTATTTATTTTAATTGAGAAATGAGCCAGCTTTTGCACTTCTTATTTTTACTTACATCAAAAGGATATTCAATCCATCCCAACTTTCTACATATAGAAATGGCGCTGTCTTCATATGTGATGTGGTTAACATTTCTTCCCAAAATTTTCATTCCTGCATCTGATTATACAACCTAGCATTTTGATTATGCATTCAGCATATAAATGAAATGAATAGGGTAACAATGCACAGTGTTACCAATTTACTATTTTACAAAGCAATGTTGTAATTAAATGTTCTCCCTGGTAGAGTAGAAACAGATGTGGATAATAGATTTCAGTGTCCAATCCCAGTCTTGAACCAGTTATTTTGTATTTAATTCTAACTGTAGCTTCTTTGTCTGCATACTGATACCTCAGGAGGTAAACAATGTGATTTGGCATCTCCATTTCATTAAGAACTTGAAACATGTTTTATTATGATCCAACTAGTCAATGTCTTTAGAATCACCAAAATTGTCAAAGCATTACTTTATTTTACTTTATTCTGTTCTATTCTGTTATATTATTTATTGGAGTTTGTTCTGCTTTGCTCAATTACCTAGCACATACTTCTCTGGCTGCAGACCTGGAAAACAGATATTAAGGCCCTTGAAAAGTAAGAACATCTAAACATCTAAAAAAAAAATGTGGGCACTTAATTAGCATAACATTTGAATACCAAACAGCACATAACTGTTTAAGGTTCATAGGTGATTAATAGATTAACCTCCCCTGCGGGGCTTTTCAATGCTAACTGTGCTATCCAACTTTATCTGGCAAGTTTTGATACCCCAGGGGTTATTTGAAGGGGTATACGTAGGTTTGGACATGGGTGATCAAGCATTTACATGATGCCTCTGTCTATTACAGACATAGGTGCAGGAGCAGGGGTAAATTTCCCACTCCCCATCCACTGGTCCAGGTTACACTTGAATTAGGTTAGGGAAGAACTCTGCTTTACATGGATTGGAAGCCTGTTCCAGTGAAGTGGTAGTCTCTGAGACACATACCTGTCACTCCAATATGTCCCTAGACTGGGCGATTCTGATGTTATTTGATTTGTGGATGTGCAGCTGGCCCATCAGAGTGGGATCCGAGTAAGCTTTGTAAGTCTGGCATAGGCATCGTGAAGGGACGATCTTGTTCCCTGAACCTGATTTACTTCTTGGAATCAGTCTCCAGAGCTGTGGAAAAGGGAAAGGTGGTCCACACAGTCTATCTGGACCTTGCCAAGGCCTTTGACACCATCCCCCACTCTGGAATCATAGATATCCTTAATAAACTGGGCATTAACCCCTACGTCACTCGATGGGTTGCCAACTGGCTTACTGACAGAATTCACACTGTAAAAGTAGCTGACTCCAAGTCCAGGTACAGACAAGTGAAAAGTGGAGTACCTCAGGGTTCACTCCTGGGACCGCTCATGTTTGGCATCTACTTCTCTGAAGTACAGGCCAACACTAAGAGACTCTGGCTAACAAAGTTCACAGATGACTGCAAACTAGAGCCATTATCGAATCCCCAAATGATGTGGATATTCTACAAAAGGGCCTTACAGAAACAGATGCTTGGTGCCAGAGCCATGGGCTCAACCTCAATTCCAAGAAATGTATAGTTATCCCCTTTGGGAAAAAAACATGTACCCGTGAATTACCACATAGGTGGCAGTACACTAAACACTGAAAGTGTGATAAGAGAGTTAGGGACACAGGTGGACAGTGGTCTCACTTTGATAACCACATCGCCATAACAGTCAGGAAATCCTTTTGTGTGGCACACCTCATCACTAAGGACTTTTCATCCAGAAAAAAAGGAGGTCATTGTCCCACTGTACTCATCCCTCATTAGATCCATTATAAAATACAACCCCCCCATTTGGTATGTACCTCTCAAAACACCTGCAACAACTGGAAAGGCCACAGAAATACCTCACTAAAAGAATCACAGGCCTAAAGCAGATGCCCTATGCTGACCATCTAAAAAAAACTCCACCTATACTCTGTCACATATCGTCTACTCAGAGGCAATCTCTGTTTAACATACAAGGCTATGTCAAACCCAGAGCTGTTGGATATGCTACACTTAATCCCTCAGAGACACATGCTCCAGGCATCTAAACCTTGTCATCACAATGAACAAAACATGCTGGAGGGTTAGGTTCTTGACCCAGAGACTCCCCAGACCCTGGAATAGACTGCCCATACATGTCAAGCAGATTGCCTCTTTGGCCCTCTTCAAAAGGAACCTTGATGATTGGATGGGAGATGGGAAATTCACCCCAGGGACCATGTCAGTCACCCTGCTAGACAGGGGTCCAGGGAAGTAAATACTGTGGGAAGAAATAGCCAGGGAATTGTTATGGCTAGGCTTGTATAGGCCCTAGAGCCAATAGCCTAGAACCAACCTATGAGCCTATGAACCTATAGATTATGAATCAGCACTCTATAGGAAACAAGTACAGGGATAAGGTTTTGAGGTGGTTGGTGTAGGTCTTGTTGTTTACTCCCTGTATTCTTTTTCTGAGGGACATCTGTAGGCACACTAGTTGCTGCATATGTCTGGTCAGGTACATACCAAAATGGGTGTTGTACTCACTAATTGGTCTGATGAGGGCTAAGTGCAGTGAAGCAATGACATTCTTGGACATAAATGTCATACCCTTGCTTCTATGCTGCATGACATAGAATTAATTCCTTATTACTATAGCCATATTTTAGTCAAAAAACAAGTTTCTGTCTACATGCATCTCCAGTTTCATGACCACAGAATCTATTCTTAAGGAATTGTTATTAATATGGTAGTTTCCTGGTGTAGTAGTCTTCCTAAATGATATTACCATATATTTCTCGCTCTGAGGTTAGATTGTGGCTCTGGCACCAGTTATTGATCTGTGTCAGGTCTTCTTGGAGGGTATTTGTGTCTTTGGGGGATTATTTGACTGCTCCTAGTTTGGAATCATCTGCAAATTTGGTCTTATAAAGCCCCTTCATGTTGGCCTTGACCAGGGAAGTAAATGCCAAAAAGGAGCAGCCCCAAGCCTGAGGGACTCCACTAGTGATTGGCCTTTCTGTAAAGGTAGATTCCCCAATCTTAACTCATTCACTCCAAGGGAGCTCAGGAAGTTTGCACTGTAACTTCCAATGGGTGGAGCCTAAGTCTTTTGACAGAATTAAATTATGTCCTCACATTTCAAATAAATGTTCATATCGCTGGAACCATAGGGATTATGAAAGAAGTATTAATGGCAAACTCTTTGGCACAAACTATTTTTATATTGGTAGTATTCTTTAGGTTTTAGGTCTTAAACTGAATTTTATAAGTCACAGTAAACACTGAGGGGAGAATTCAATAAAGCCTACACGGATTAATTTTCCATGTAGGCATGTTGGCATGGAGTTTACATGGAAGGAAGCAGTAAATGGAGCTCAGGGGCATGTACAAGTGTCCAAACACAGAAGTGTCTGTGGCATGCAAATCACCTCATAACCAGGTGAATTGCACGCAGATGAGGGTGTTGGAATGATCCCGCAAGCAGATAGGCATTAGTGCAAACCACGTGTTTGTGTCCGAAGTGCACATGGAAAAATTCCATGTACATGAGATAAAAAAGTGAACAGGGGCTGTAAAAGCCAGGTTAGAAGGACAGAAATAGAATAGACACTGATATGTGCAAAACTATGCCCCGTGTGTCCAAAACGTAATGGAAAATAATGTAAACTATTTTTGTTAATACTCATATTATGTTTGCGTGGAGTGCAGCAGTGCTCAAACATGCCGTATGTAGAAATAAAATATTTAAAAGTGTAAAAACGAAAAAAATAAAATATGTGACGATAATGCATTATAGGGCCTTGCATGAAGTATGTACAATGATAGATTTCTGTGGTTGCTAAGAAGGCAGGGTCAGTAATAGTGTAGTTTCCTGGTTGTCTGCTGGGATCTGTATGTAATGGTGTAGTTTTCTGGTTGTGTGCTGGGATCTGAATGCAAATGAGCTGGGGTTACTGAAGAACAAAAATGGGTATCCGTGCCTGCAGATCATATCTGTGTAGCCCCAGAACCATGTTGGTGTCCACAGAAGAGGTAGCTGACATCGAAAGGGTGTGTGTCTGTATTTCTTTAAGCACATAGGAGCTCAGCTGCGGCTGTTTGCATGCCAGGCTGCTGAGCTGAGCAGGGATGTGTGTCCAGTGACTGCTAAGCTTTGTTTACTTTTGGGCCGTGTGGTTTACCTAGTTTGAGTGCATCTGCATGGGGAGCAGCTGTGCTGAGCATACCCGTCCATGGGGGTGTGTCCATTGATTCCTGAGAATTGTTTATATCTGCAGTGCAGGTTTGCTCACAATGCCACAGTACTTAGCAAGGGAGGCTGTTTAAAAAAAAAAAAAGAAAGAAAATTGCCTGGGAAAGGTGATCACATATAAATTACTCATGACCCCTGTACCACTTAAACTGGGCCATTAAAACACTGATAATGATGTACATGGCAGGTGGAATGCATCATAGGTAGATAACCACACAGGCTGTACCTACAGCAAAGCAGTAGAAAAGTTGATTTCACCCCCATACTCTGCACCAGTGGAGTACAAACGTGGAATTTGTAACCAAAGCAATGCTAGGGGCTGCTACAGCTCTGCTACATCTGTATGTGCTAGATGCTGAGATCAGTGCTGATGCTTCTGCTGACAATAGGCCTAGACTAAGAAGGAGAAGAGAGTTCAGGCCCAGGGTAACCTTCCAGGGGCTACATAAGCTGGAGATATTAGAAAGCTACAGGGTGGACAGGGGCATACTACAAGAACTCACTGAGCTCTGCCAGCCTCAACTCAGACCCAAAGCCAGCAGGGGGAACCCATCCTAGTGGAAACAAAGGTATGTGTAGCCCTTAGGATACTAGCTACAGGTACTTTCCAAAACCATCTTGGGACATGATGTGGGTCTTACAGGCATCAGCATCCAAGGTACTCCACCAGTTCCTGGATACCATGCTAACACATGCCAGTGAGCACATTTATTTACCCCGCACCCCTGAGGAGAGGGCTAGCAGTATTTTATTTATTTTATTTTAAATTTGTGACCAGGATAGTCCGACTGGATTCATGTCCATTTTCAGAGAAGGCCCGGGGAGAAACGCTCCAAGATAAGCAGTTAAGATTACAGATACACTATATACAGTGGTTGCATACTTAACAAGTTATACACATTCCAAGGTTAGAGATAATCCTGGGTGTAAGTCTGGATTAAGTAACACAACTAAGCTGAATTATAGTTATTAACTCATAGTAGAGGAGAGTTAGTCTGGTTTGATACATTGACATAACCAGAGTGTGACTTTTCTACCATGTAGCACACTACCCTGAGGTAAATTGCACTCTTGTATGCATCAAAGCACTGCCCAGTAAGGAGGGTAGAGTCTACATCAACCACAAGGGGTATCACTCCATCATCTGCCAGGTCATGTGCAATGCCCAGGGCATTATCATGAATGCGTGTGCTGGCAGCCCTGGCACTAATCTGTACCAGATGTTTGGTGGGGGACATCCCATACGGCCATCTAGTTGGGGATGCTGTTTACACACTGGAACCGTGGATGATGATACCCATCAGAAATGTACACACACCCACCAAAGAATGCCATAATGACGCACATGCACAGACTAGGAACATCATAGAACATGTGTTTGGGATGCTCAAGTCACGATTCCAGTGCCTAGATATATCTGGTGGAGCCCTGCAGTACTCTCCAGCCACATGTACAAAGATGTTTACAATATGTGTCATGCTACACAATATGATCCTGTGGAAACAGCTGCAGTAGGATCATCAGAGGTAAGGGATACACAATCCCCCACCAGTGCCTAGGTCCCCACAGATGCACCCACAGGGGGACTCGGAGGAGTAACCCCCTAAGGCTTTCCCTGTAGGTAGATGTAGGCATGCCCGATATGCCATGGCCTTGGCCAAGAGACAACATATAACATATACATTGACAATCTAGGGTCCTAAGGACTGACACCTTATTCCGACTCACATACATAGTAAAAAGGATGCCAGCCAGACCACACAACCTACACCTAACCATGTATTGGCTGTGTACTGCAAGCATCAGACAGTCAGCCCTGAAACACAGGTCTCTCAACTGCTCCATTTGCAAGGTGTCGCTGTCCTATACAACAAATGTACAGGGTACTAGACTAAGGTAGCATATATATGGACCTGCTGCATGTATGCAAGGGAGTAAAGTGGGCTACTGGGCTACTTGCAGGGAACTAACAACTACTTGGGATAACAGATACACTGTCCAGTACTGGGTGCCCCATAATATGCATTAGGCCACATGACTGGAAACCCCACTGCATCATGCAAGGGAAATGGGAGGGTGGCTTAATGGCTAAGGTGTTTGCCTTACAAACACAAGGTGCAGGGTTTGAGTCTCACAAGGGATAATTGGCTAGGCTAAAAATGGCTCTCAAGGGCAGTTAGCTTAGTACTAAACTATGAACCTATAAATGCCAAAAGTGGGGTCATAGGACAAATGCACAACTGTCAATGCCAGAGTCTCCTACCCCCAACACATCAGTGTTCCCATACAACTGCAGTAGTAGTATGTTTGTAAGGATATATCAGCAGACCACACAATTCCAGGTCTGTCACAAAGAACCTGGCCATGTGTTGTATTTTTCACAAAATGCAGGGGTCACAGAAGTGGTCACAGTGTATGTCTGTATGCTACTGATAGTGTGAGGAATTAACCCTCACTTTCTGGAGGCTAGTGTGGCTCACCAGGCTAAGGGCATTAGCATGGCTGATGGTGTTGATGATATGAAGCTGGTCACACCTATAACCTTTGCATGTGAGTTACTCATATGGTAGGAGTCCCACAAACTGTCATAACATTGTAATCTATTACTGCAAGGAAGCTGGAGAAAGCAAGAGAAAATGGGGGGGCCAGAGGTCCAAACCTACAGACATTGTACATGCTCTGAGTAACCTAGAAGGTGACTAGTATAACAGCAGGTTGCAACATATCAGATTAGCCACAGCATGTAAAGGCCATCATGTAACTGTGTCAGTACTTACAACAATTAAGTGGACTGCATGTTCATAGGTTCATAGGTAGGTGCTAGGCTATCTGCCCGAAGGCATTTATAAGCCTAGCAGAATGTGTTGGCTTTCGCCGCCCCCTTAGATTAGTTACCTGTGCCTCTGTCCAGCAGAGCCACTGAAGTGATCCCCGGGGTAAACTTTCTGTTTCCCATCCACTCGTTAAGGTTTCTTTTGAAGAGTGATAGCGAGGAGCTCTGCCTAATGTAGATTGTAATCTTGTTCCAAAGCATGGGAAGTCTCTGGGACAGGAATCTATCCCTCCAGCACGTCCTATTTATTATTGTGGTGATGTTTATATCCCTAGAGCATGTGAAGTTTGAACACTGTGTTTAGGTGAGGAGTTAATTTGTCTTTGAGCTCATGTAGGACTCAGCCTGGGACATCGTCCGGTCCCATTGATGCTGTGTTTTTGGCTTTGGAGAGGGCTGTTTTAACCTGAGTGTCTGTGATTTCAGGGACTCTACATTCTTCTGGCATGGTTATGGACCCTTTTGCGGGGTGAGAGGGGGGTGAAGTTTGCGCTGAAGCTGTCTGCCAGGATGTTGGCGATATCGGTGGGTTCAGTGTATTTTGTGACATTCTGCACTAACTCTGAGCAGATCTGCACACTGCCACTTAGATTCTTGACATAGCTAAAGAATGCCTTGTGGTTATCTTTGAAGTCCTTGGCAATTTTTCTTTCAAAGCTCGCCTTGGATGATTTTATGAGGGATCGTAGTTTCTTGCTGATACTGATCAGGCATGTCTTCCCTTCTTGGCATTTTACTCTTTTCTGTACTAGTTTCCTCCTTCTATTGTATAGCTTATTTATGCCAGGAATCCACAACACTGGTTTCCTTTCCTTGGAGGAGTGAGTCTTGGTTTTGCTTGGGGTGGCACGATCCATGCATTCTTGTAGGTGCCCGTAGAATGCATTAGTAAAGGATGTTGCAGCTTGAACAGCATTATCCTGCAGCATGAGGGCTTTGAAACTTTCAACCTCAGTCTTAAGTAACGTGAAGTTTGCTTTTTAAAAGTTTTTCATGGTGGTTTCTTTGTCCGGGGTGTAATGTGGATATCCAAAGTGATTTGTTTATGGACAGATCTAACCAGCGAGGGGTTGACCTACAGTGTGGAACACCGGTCATCCATGTTGGTGATGACCAGTTGAACCAGGGTGTTTGAGTTTATAAATTCTAGGAAATGTTGGGCAAGGGAGTTAGTACTAGAGTAGTTCTCCCAGTTAATGTTTGGGTAATTGAAATCACCCAATATTAGGGTGTTTGGTAGAACCTTTATGTTTCCAGAAATGCAGAATGGGGGTTCTGGGACATGGTGGGTGATCTGTAGCAAGCTACAATTTGAATTGCAGTTTTGCCCATTGTTAGTTGCACCTGGATGATCTCTGAAGCATCGTGCTGTGCCACTAACCTGGAGGTGTGGATATCCTTGATGAATATGGATACACCCCCGCCTTTTGTATTTCAGTTTGGGTTCTGTGGCCAAAATGTATGGTATGAGTTGTAGCCTGGTAGTTCTGGGGTGCTCTCTGGAGCCTTAAACCAGGTTTCTGTTACTACACATATATTGATTTTCTCCATGCTGAGGAGTGCCTCAAGTGCATGCATTTTGAGGTTTAGACTTCTGGCATTGAGTAACATTACCCTCAGTTTTTTGTTACTTGGGCTATTTACGGCAGTGGGTTTGTCTTTTGAGCCTTGCCTAAAAAAGGCACTATGGGGGGGTGGCAAGAGCCTTGGCCATTATTTGAAAGCCTAAGGGTGACAGGTGCAAGCCATCTCTAGAGAAGCAGCGTCGCTTGTCGAGCATGTCATCCCAGGCAGACAGACACCGGATCCCCTTTGAATAACACCAGAAACATAGCCAATTGTTGAAATCGAGAATTTTTTCTTTATACCGTGGTATCATTCTTGGTCAGGGCAGGATGCTACTCAGGGTCAGAGTCATACCAGCTTGGGCTACATGATCAGAGAGCTCTTCCATGTCTCTCTTCATGTAGTCTAGGGAGATATGGCTCAGGTCATTCACACCAACATGGACAATGACAGAGTCATATTTGTACTTGTTCTGGAGTGACCTGAGTGCTTGTGTTATGTGGTGGATCCTGGCACCCGACAGGCAGCTAACAGTAACTTTCTCCTTATTCAGCCTAGTGAGTGGGATGTCAGTGTGCCTGACTATAGAGTCACCTATTACTAGTATGTTGGGTATGTTATTTTGCCTTAAGAGCTGTGATTGCATGACACACTGGTTTTGTGAAGTATGTGTTTCATGGTTTGTGTTAGGGGGTGGAGGTTGCTTGGATGTTTGCTTTGGAGATCTCTGTTGGTTTTGCAGATTTTTATTTAGAGCCATTGAGTATATTTTCATGAATTTGTGTGTTTTTTGCCAGTGCTGGTTTAATGGATTTATGTGAGACTGGTGGTGTGATGCAAGTATTTCCCTTATCCTCTTGACTGTCTGATCTAGTCTTGGGTTGAGAGAGCTTAGCCTCCAGTTTGGCTGTATAATTGCATCTCTTGCATGTATTAGGGTTTGGTGGAAGGAGGAGAGGGTTGTCTGTGTACATGAGGCAGTTGTAACATTGCCTCAAAATGCCCAGATTCACCAGGTGGACTAGAGAGTACACCTGAAACTGCACTTTGGACATGCCTAGATAGGTACAGTGAACTGTTTTACTGGATGGCTGGTAAGGTTGAATGGAGAGCCTTGTCCTTCTGTACAATACAGGAGGGTCTAGTTCTAGGGTTTATTAATGTTTGCTATAAGTTTTGAGCAAGTGCCGGGCTGTGAAATGAATGGCTTGAATGCTTAAGTTGAAAGTTTGTCTAGTTCCAAGGGAAAAATTGAAGAGGAGACTTTGTAGAGCCGGGAATAGTTTTACCCTAGCTAACCAGCACTGCCTGGCATGCAAAACCAGGCAAATTAAGTATTTATAGCATGGAAGTGAAAGAGATGGCCAATAAACTACTAATTTCTGGACTGAAACCACTCTTCCAGGAATGGATAGGCTGTTTAAAGCTCCCCTCTCTCACAGGTGAACAGAGAAACTTCCTTCTATCCAAGTAGGGTATGGGCAAACACAGAGATTTGTAAAACAGCCCTGAATTCAGAACTAAGCTGAAAACTGGAATATACTTGCTTAGAAGGGCGGGAAACAAGTATATATATTTTTTTGTTTGTTTTTTTTTTTGTTTTATTTTCAGAAAATAAAGCAGATAAAATAAAAAAAAAAACTTTAAATGCATAGAAAAGGATACTTATTGTTATATATCGCAGATCAGAGTTGTCGTCAATGCCCCTAGTAATAAAGTAAGAAGAAACACAAATACAGTAAAAGCAGATGACTAAAGTGCAATATATATACATATATATATATATATATATATATATATATATATATATATATATATATAAAACACAATAGGAAATGAACGAACTGATTTAAACAAATTACCCAATCAACCAGAAAAAAAGCTCATAACTGAGCCCTGTTCCAGCAGTCTTCAATCAGACAAGTTCTAACTGCACACTCCTGCTACTAGGGTGCAGGGGAAACTTCTCCAAAAAAAGATGGCCTGGATCAGTGCTCATGTTATACAAACAAAGCTAGATTCAGCAGGCCTGAATCTGGTCTATGCTGCAGCAACAAGGCACACCAATTTCAGAAAGAAACAGTTCAAATAACCAAGCACAATAAGCCTGTGACCAGAAATTCCCAGCTCAGAAGGGCAGAATCCAGCCTCTCCTCCCACAAGAGTGCAGACCATAACCCTCTTAATGTAGAATAACTGGCCTGAAGCCCAAGTGCTTAAGCCAGAACTAATACACTTTTAGAATAGCAGATACTGGGCCTTCAATCAGCAATTCCCAGCTTAGAAGGATGTAAGCTACCTGTCCTGCCACAACAGTGCAGACCACAAATCTTCTTAATGTAAAACAGCTTGTATGAAGCCCAAGTGCTTAAACCAAAAGACTTAGAATAACAGTTACAATTGAATCAGGCTACTACCAAGCAGTAATAAATGCAGCAGAATAAATAAAATTGAGTACTTTTAAGAAAAACAAAATAAAGTAGGAGGAAACACAAATATAGTAAAAGCAGATGAATAAAGTGCACTTTTTTTAAGTGCAAGGAGAGAGGAAGGAAGAATGTAAGTGGGGTGGCCTTCTCAAATCTTCTCTCTGTATTATGTAGAGAGAACACTAGACTCAGAATATGATCTCACTGTACTCGGTTAAGTGAGCAAATGAGATGGACCCAGGAGGAGTGTTCTAATTCAGAATTACAGGAGGGGCGGGCAATTCCAGAGCCACCAACACTAATACCTACAAAGGAACAGGGAGGGTGGGTGTGGAGCTAACTGCAGAGAGACACACAGCACACTGTTCAATAAAACACACAATTAGGAAACAGAAAAAATGAAAATACAGTATGTTATTGTATATTACCAGAAAAACACAACTGTATAAGGAACAGATTAGACATATGGGGTGGAATGCTGGACATTCTGCAAAATCATGTACAACGAGAGGTATGAAGACTGTCACACTGTGTGTGGTGTTACATCATTACCCCAGTACATCAAACTTCTCAACCTCTTAAAGCAGGGAACTGGACAAAGCCATGAACAATAGTGAGAAAAAGGCAGAAATATAAGAAGGAGGATAAACTATTGGCCAGACAAACGGGTCTTGCCAGTAACAGTTCTTGCATTAGCATGAATCTCCTGATGCATATGGAGTCAGTAGCTCAAATGTCTCTCATCATTTCCTAATGTCAGTCTATAATGTTTTCCCCCTAATGTGTCAGAAAATAACAATGCTATGTAAAACATATAAAAAATATGATGCAATACTCTACACATTATATTACAAACAGTACAGTTGATAAGTACAGGTCACATTTTGCATTCAGCAAACAGCTGGGGAATACCTTGGAAAAATATCAGGGAGATGCTATCTGTGGAAACAGGTCCAACAGCCAATTGGTTGTAGTACACAAAATCCTGGACTAGACTATGTGTCACATGTCAGTCTTTCTATGTTGGAAAGACTGATAGACAGTTCAGGCATAGGATTAGGGAACATCTTTATAACATCAGGACAGGTGTAATCACCAACGCTTTAGCTAAACATGTTATGACCACAGGGCAACAGCATTTGTTTGAGTTCATGGTCATAGAAGTGATTCAAGTAGGTTTGCGAGGGGGGAATATTAGTTATGTAACAGAAGAAAGAGAAACTAAGTGGATTATTCGGTTACGTGCTGATGCAGGGAGAGGACTGAATGAAAGGGTTTCTTTAAAGCCCTTTCTTCGAACTAAGAGTCTTAAAGTTAGATAGATATTAGTATACATGAGGTATATGTAGGCTGTCCTTGGTATATTTTTTATATTTTATATTCTTAGTTAAAATTATTTTAAAGTTTATAGTTCTGACTTCTGGTCAGACTTTTCTATAAGTGATTTAGAGAAGTCAGTAATGTTGTTTGTAGTATAATTTCTGACATCAAGTTGATCGCAGAGATGTTTGAATTATTTAGCTAAATGTTAAAGTTTTTTGCGAAATGAATATTATCTGTATTTGAAGTGTTGAATCACTGTGATGAGTTTTTTTAAATATTGAATTTTAACATGCAACTTTAAAAGGATGGCCTTGGAAGTGGTTATGATGTGTCATGACATGATTGGTGGTTGAATGATTTTAAATGAAGTCTTGGTACTCAGTTTATTAGATGGTCTGATGCAGCTATAATGTGAAAGCGCTAACCGACTGAGTGCACTAATAAAGCTGTGTTTTTTACTTAAATTTGAGTAAGCAAAGTTGCTGTTACGTTAAAGTCGCAAATTATTTTGAACTCTGCATGGTAGCTGTTTCCTGATTTTTTCCTTTGGTGATTTTTGTTCATTTTGGGAGCACAGCTTTTACCTCTTGGAGTTTAGCCGTTTTTCTTTTTGTTGTTATCTCATACATTTGTTTGGCTAATTTACTCCACAAGGACATGGCAGAAGGGTTACAATGGTAGTGGAGTTAAACTATAGACCGGAGGTCGGCCAATTGAATTCCGAGCTGAATAGCAGAATTGAACTTGGTCAACAAAGGCAAGATATTGGGTTAAACCCTGGAGGTACTAACCCTTATGAAAGGTTTAAACATTTAGTGGCTGGGGGAGTTAATCCGTTGTTAGCGTATGAAGCTAACACTACAGACTCTGTGGATTCATTTACTGCTGCTGTATGTGATGAACTGAAGAGGGCGATAGACAAGCTGGAATCTGACTTCATTACATTGAAACATTTGCAATTACAGAGACAGCATTTTGAAGCTTGCCTTTTGAAGCAAATTGTCCCGAGGGGCTTGCGTGTACTCAAGATGCCCACTTATGGAACACAATATCCGGACTTGTTGGCTAAATGGCAACTTTTGAATTTAGAGGTGATTGCCAAATATATGACATTACTGATAGAGTTTTTTAAACCTGAGGAGGAAAACCTCAGGGGATCCATCGGAACACAGCAAGCAAATTTGTATACGCTGTTCAATAGATCTAATGTTGATGCTTCTATGGAGGCATTGATGGACAGCATTTCCATTTATGAAAGAAGGACATTATTACAGAAAAAAGGCAAACTAAATAGAGATATGAGAGATTTTCAACTAGGCCATATTTTTACTTGGCCTAGAGTGGCCATTAATAATAATGGACATAGTGAAAATGTTGAAACACGCAACGAAGCTGTGAAAGTAGTTAGAACAAATAATGTAAATGCTAATGGTAGTCGAAGTATAATGCCAGAATCTAATGGAATAGCTGATGAGCATTGCATTGTCACAGAGACTGGACAGGCTACTCCAAATGTTAATCTGCCTGATTCTTGCATTGTTAAAAGTAACTGTTCAGTAGTTTGCAATGATGACATACAATCTGTAATTTCTCCCAGTACTGATAAGACTGTTTTGTTAGACACTCGTCCCAAAGAGGCAGCTAGAACTGTAATGGGGGGGTGTCAAAGACCTAAATAAGAATGGGAATTTTCACCAGTTCCCTTTACCTATATCCACAGGTCTGAAAAGAGGATGCTTAGTCAGCCGAGGGAGGCAAAAACAAAAGATTTCCTCAGAGAGAATGCATGGACGTACACTCAAGAAAATGTGGAGCCATGTAGGGACAACTTGATTTGGAGCATTTCTGACAGAGTCTTAGATGTATATGAATGTTCAGTCCTTAATAAAGGACTGGGCTTTAAACCGACTTGTGGAAGTTAACTAACTGATGTTATTGTTGATTTAAAAACTTTTATCAGAAATGTTATGTTAAAGTTGGAAATGGGTAATCAAGCTAATGTGCAATTCAATTTGTTTAAGAGGTCTAGTACCTATGTACCCAGTTATCACCCTCTGGCTTATGCGTTTGATAAACTAGTAGAGGATGATTTATATAAGTATTTCAATGGTAATCATGCTGCTCACCTGCAAGGTTTAAAGAATAATTAAAATTTTAATGAACGAGAAGCACTTAAGAGGTTGCAGGATGATTCCAGTATAACTATACAGCCAGCAGATAAGGGAGGACCAGTGGTTCTAATGGACACTGTTAAGTATACGAGCTCAATGTTAAAAATGTTGAGTGAAGGTGGGTTCTATAATAAGATAGTTCATGAAATTGTTGCTCTGAAGGTACATAATGTTAGAACTATACTGGATGATTTAGTTAAATCCAGTATTATAACTAAAGATTTGTTTAAATATTTATACACTGAAAGTCCTATTATACCCGTAATACATGGTTTGCCTAAGGTCCATAAGAATGGCACAGACCCTCCTATGAGACCTATTGTCTCTGGGAGGGGATGGTGCACAGAACCCCTCTCAGTATATGTAGAAAAGCATCTGCGACCTTTAATTGATGAAAATTCTTTCATTTTGAAAGATACCCAGCAGTTTCTGAATGACTTATATGTATTTAGTCAGAGTGTACGTGGAGTTGACAGTGAACTGTTGCTTGTAACTTTGGATGTGCAGTCACTGTTTACTGTCATCCCCAATATTGAAGGTATTGAATCTGTGAGATGTCATTTAACTAGACATAGTAAATATGATGATAGGTTGATTGATCTTTTGAGCTTACTTTTGGAAACCATCCTTGAAAGTAACGTATTTTTGTTTGGTGATACTCCCTTCCTACAGCTTGATGGCGTAGCTATGGGCACATCTTGTGCAAATAGCTACGCCAATATGTTTTTAGCTTGGTGGGAAGAGGAGGTGTTATTTTCAATGGAATATAATAGGAAGAATGTGTCTTTTTATAAACGTTTTGTTGACGACGTTTTTTTTCATTTGGACTGGTAGCATGGCCATGTTGGAAAGGTTTGTTGAAGAAATCAATCAATCAACTAGTTATTTAAAGTTTTCTATGAATCCTTCCCTGAGGAAAATTTATTTTCTAGATGTCTTTGTAGAGAGACTGAGTGATGGTTCCTTCAATACTGGTGTTTTTAGGAAGGAGTGCCATAAAAATACATTACTGCATAGGAGCAGCATGCATCCTAATCATGTATTTCGAAATATTGTCAAGGGACAAGGGATGCATGTTTCCAGGTTGAACAACACTGAGATAGGCTTCTCTGAAGAGATGACAGATATGAGAGATAGGTTTATGCAACGTGGTTATAAGTCGTATGACCTTAATGAAGGGTTATATGAGATTAATTCCATGAGGGAAAATAGAGCTAAACCATATTTTTCTGATCAGTCTTGTAATGGGAAATTCAATAAGGTTGTTGTATGTGATAAGATTAGGATCCCTACGTTTTATACCAGGGATAAGAATAACATTTTCCAAATTTTTAAGAAACATTGGGATGTTTTGCTGACAGATCCACAAATTGCGGAGCTTATTGGAGATAAACTGAGATTTAGGTATAAAAATAAAAGAAATATTAGGAGATTGCTATGTTACTCACATGATAGAAAGGAGATAGTAGGTAGGATAGGCACACTACCATGTGGAGAGTGTAATTATTGTTCATACATTAAAGACACAGGTATGTTTTTGCACCCTGATACAGGAAGAGAATTTAAGTTTGATTGTAAAGCGACGTGTGGGACCAAACGTGGTTTATTTGGCAGTCTGTGTCACATGTCAGTCTTTCTATGTTAGAAAGACTGATAGACAGTTCAGGCATAGGATTAGGGAACATCTTTATAACATCAGGACAGGCGTAATCACCAACACTTTAGCTAAACATGTTATGACCACAGGGCAACAGCATTTGTTTGAGTTCATGGTCATAGAAGTGATTCAAGTAGGTTTGCGAGGGGGGAATATTAGTTAAGTAACAGAAGAAAGAGAAGCTAAGTGGATTATTCGGTTACGTGCTGATGCAGGGAGAGGACTGAATGAAAGGGTTTCTTTAAAGCCCTTTCTTCGAACAAAGAGTCTTAAAGTTAGATAGATATTAGGATACATGAGGTATATGTAGGCTGTCCTTGCTATATTTTTTATATTTTATATGTCTTAATTATAATTATTTTAAAGTTTATAGTTCTGACTTCTGTTCAGACTTTTCTACAAGTGATTTAGAGAAGTCAGTAATGTTGTTTGTAGTATAATTTCTGACATCAAGTTGATCGCAGAGATGTTTGAATTATTTAGCTAAATGTTAAAGTCTTTTGCAAAATGAATATTATCTGTATTTGAAGTGTTGAATCACTGTGATGAGTTTTTTAAAATATTGAATTTTAACATGTAACTTTAAAAGGATGGCCTTGGAAGTGATTATGATGTGTCATGACATGATTGGTGGTTGAATGATTTTAAATGAAGTCTTGGTACTCAGTTTATTAGATGGTCTGATGAAGCTATAATGTGAAAGTGTTAAACTTGAGTAAGCAAAGTTGCTGTTACATTAAAGTTGGAAATTATTTTGAACTCTGCATGGTAGCTGTTGTCAGATTTTTTGCTTTGGTGATTTTTGTTCATTTTGGGAGCACAGCTTTTACCTCTTGGAGTTTAGCTGTTTTTCTTTTTGTTGTTGTCTCATATACATATATATATATATATATATATACATATACATAGATATAGATATACATATATATATATATATATATATATATATATATATATATATATATATATATATATATATATATATATATATATATATATATATATATATATATATATATATATATATATATATATATATATATATATATATATATATATATATATATATATACATATATATTTATATATATATATATATATATATATATATATATATATATATATGTATATATATATATATATATATATATATATATATATATATATATATATATATATATATGTATATATATATATATATATGTATATATATGTATATATGTATATATATATATATATATATATATATATATGTATATATATGTATATATATGTATATATATATATATATATGTATATATATATATATATATGTATATATATATGTATATATATATATATATATATATATATATATGTATATATATGTATATATATATATATATGTATATATGTATATATATATATATATGTATATATGTGTATATGTATATATGTATATGTATATGTATATATATATATATATATATATATATATATATATATATATATATGTAGAAATAAAACTCCAGCAATAGCAACCATGCGACAGTTCCACTAATAATATTTCATTAAATCTTGAGCAAGATGAAAAATGTTCAAACCAACATCCAAACCATGAAGAAATGAGTTTGCCTTCATAAAGAGATCCACTGTTTCAGGTAAAAAACTTCTTTTAATGGGTAGTGCACTCTCAGTCAAAGGTAAGCGCTTTCACATTAGCTTCATCAGACCATGAAGGACTGAGTAGTAACAGATATTTAAAAAAAATACACCAATCAGATGCACACCTACTGTGTGACATCACATCCTCTAATTCATGCAGAGTCTCACTTTCAATTCAAGTGACTGAGATATCTTCTAACAGTGTATTAAAGTGCTAGAAACACATATAAACTGATCTTATGTAAAATATAATTCTAAAAATCTAACCATAGGTTCATAGGTTCATAGATTAGTACTATGAATGCGTGAAGCAAGATTGCTTTAAAAATCATAGCATATAAAAATATGCACTTAAAAAAGGCATATTATAAAAATATAAATATGTTGCACTAAGATTCATGACATCTACACGAACTCTAAACAGACCAATGCTACATCAAAAAATATATATAATAAGTAAGCAAAAATATATATAAATAAATCAACAAATAAATTTCTATATAAAACGCCAGACTCATGAGCCTTATATAAATCAAAAACATGAATACAAAAAAAAAAAAAAAAAAAAATGAAAATGCTAAAACAAAATAAAATGAGAAAGACTACCAAACTTGACAGAATATGAAATGAACACTAAAAATATTGTGTATACAAAATATTATAGTCAATTGTTCAGAAAATCCATGATTCACAAAAACTGTCAGATGAACTACAAATGAAGTCAGAGACTCATTATGGTAGTAAAAACTTTCTGACTTCATAAAGTGTGAGAACAGGGAACAACAACACCAACAACATGTAAAGGTAGTCATTCTTACAGAAAGTATGTAACCAAATGTTGGTAAAAACACAGCATCACAGATAAAATACAATGAAAACTATTAAATATGATGAAAACTATTAAATAAGCCATATCCCAACCATGACCTAAAAGAAGAATGTTAAAATATAGAAAATTAGAGAAAGGACATAGAATGAATCAATGTTAGTTATCTAACTTTAAGACTTTTAATACGCAGTGCTGGTTTGATAGAAGTTCTATCATTCAACCCTTTACCTGCATCTGCCCTTAAGCGAATAATCCACTTCATTTCAATATCTTCAGTTAAATCCCTGACATTACCTCCCTAATATTGGGCAGGATGGTGGCTATCACCATAAATTCAAAAGTGTGTGCAGGACCAGTTGTCTTTACATGTTTCGCAAGGGCATTGTTGTGTGCACCCGTTCTTATATTGTATAAGTGTTCTCTAATTCTACACTTCAGCTCTCTATCTGTCTTGCCTACATAAAATGAGTGGCATTGTAGGCATTGAGCCAGATAGACCACATGTTGGGTATCACAACTTGCTTTGCAATTAAAATTGTATCTTCTACCAGTGTCTGGGTGGACAAAACAATTGGAGCTATCAATAAGACTACAATAATTGCAATTTCCACATGGAAATGTACCTATAGTGCTGAGAGCCTCTCTCTCATTCTTTGGATGGCATAGCATTCTCTTGATGTTCTTTCTATTCTTAAATCTGAATTTAGGTCTCTCACCTATAATTTCAGCTATTTTTGGATCAGTAAGTAAAACACCCCAGTGTTTACTAAAAATATCATAAATTCTACCCCTATCACTGGTATAGAACATGGGTATCTTAGTTTCCAGATTGAACTTCTCTCCGACCCTGGGAATACTTTCAGTACAAGCAGAAAAGTAGGGTTTCGCTCTATTGTTCCTCAGTGAGTATATGTCAACCATTCCTTCTTCTACATCTCTCTCTGAATAACCTCTCAGACAACCTATCCTTAAGTTCTCGTAACTCTGAATCAAAGCCTACATGTGTATTATTAAGCCTCGAGGTCCGCATTGCTTGCCCCTTGACAACATTGTGAAACACATATTTGGGGTGCATGCTGCTTCGATGTAGTAAGGTGTTTCTATGACAATCCTTCCTATGAGTACTGGTACAAAGTGTATTGTCACTTAGTATCTCCACATTAATATCTAAGAAACTGATACGCTCGAAAGAATTAGTCATTGTAAATTTCAAAAAAGGAGTAGCCTGGTTCATGTACTCCAAAAATATTTAAAGCCTCAGGGTGCCATCCCATAAAAGGAAGACATCATCAACAAAACGTTTGTAAAACGGAATATATGTGTTAAAGAGATCCTGCTTGTATAGATAATCCTCTTCCCAAAGGGCTAAAAACATGTTGGCGTAGCTATTGGCACAAGGTGTGCCCATAGCCACGCCATCATGTTGCAGGTATATAGTTTCACCAAACATAAATATATTGTTTTCCAAAACTGTAGTCAAAAATAAGCACAACAGTTCAATCAGGGTATCTGTGTAAGTACTATGTCTAGAGAGATAGCATCTAATATTTTCAACTCCTTCCACATTGGGAATTACAGTAAACAACGATTGTATATCCAATGTTACTAATAGGAAGTTCTTAGAACTATCCTTATTACTTTCATAGAAAGTATATAACTGTTGAAGAAACTGTTGCGAATCTCTTAAGATATTTAAACTGTCATTAACTAATGGTCTAAGGTGTTTCTCTATAAATACAGACAATGATTCTGTACACCAACCACGCCCTGAGACTATGGGTCTCATCGGTGGATTCACACCATTCTTATGGATCTTAGGCAGTCCATTTATTATTGGAATCACTGGGTTGTCAACTATCAAAAACTTGAATAGGTCATTAGTAATAGCATCTCTATTTAGTAAATCAGTAAGCATAGATTTGATACTATTAATCTTAAAATCTACTGTACTTCTATTTATGATCCCATAAAATCTTCTCTCACTTAACATGTTATGCATAGATGTTTCATAAACTTCTGTGTTCATCAGAACAGTTGGTCCACCTTTATCAGCTGGACGTATGGTGATGTTTTTATCACTTTGTAGTTTTTTCAAAGCTGACCTTTCATTCACATTCAAGTTGTTATACTTACTTCTGGTGGTGCTACCTGATTCATTATCAAAATACCTATAAATATCATCTTCAACCAACTTATCAAAGGCATATATCAGTGGATGTAGACCTGGTATATATGTGCTTGCTCTCTTAAATTGTTTTGTACCATCATATTCATTCCCACCCAGATCTAACTTCAGCTGAACATTTCTAGTAAAAGTTTTCAGATCAATAATAATATCTGTGATGTCACTATATGTTGTAGGTATAAAGCCTAGTCCTTTATTAAGGACCGAAGTCTCATATTGATCTAATGATTTATCAGAGATATTCCATATCAAATTGTCTCTCCTTGGTTCCACATTCTTTTTATAGTTCTCCCATTCATCTTCTCGGGGGACATTTTGCGTTTTGTCTCCCTTGACTTGTTGAACGCCTCTTTCATGTTCCTCTCGAAAGTGGCTATCGGTAAAGGGAAATAACAAGAATTCCCATCCTGCCCTTTCATAATTGGGTTATTGGCTTTACGGCGCACATCCGGAGTTTGTAATCTGTCTTTAGGAGAGGGTTCTACTTCTAGTAAATCATCAGTATTTATCACAGAACAGTTAGATACAATAGGCTGACCTCTAGGCACAGCCTGTTCAGATGCAGTCTTGTTGTTACTGGCTGCTACTGAAACAGTGGATTCTCTATCAGGTTTACGCAAATTACTCAAGTTAGTTTTCAAACCTGTGTTGGATGTATTTTCATGTGGTATCTGATAAGTGTTGGAAGTGACAGTTCTATCAGCTGGATTAGGATTAACATTCCCCCTAGGCCAAGTGAAGACATGGCCTGACTGGAAGTCTTTAATGTCTCTGTCTAACTTACTTCTCTTTTGTATAAGCAGTCTTCTTTCAAACACTGAAATACTATACATTAATGGCTCCAGCAAGGTGTCTACATTGCTCTTGTTAAATTGTGCAAACAAACTCTTCTGTTGCTGATTAATGGAATCCCTTAAACTATCCTCTTCAGGTTTAAAGAATTCATTTAGTAAAGTCATATATTTGGCACTCACCTCTAGATTTAACTGCTGCCATTTGGCCAAGAGTTCTGGGTATTGAGTCCCATAAGTTGGCATTTTTAACACTCTGAGTCCTCTGGGTACGATCATTTTCTGGAGGCAGGCCTCAAAATGCTGCCTCTGTAGTTGCATACGCTTCAATTTCATAAAATCAAACTCCAGCCGTTCAATAGCCCTCTTCAGGTCACCATTCTCCATCTCATGAATCGATATTGGTGTATCATCATCGCATCCTTGGTACATTAATAGAACATTATTCTGTCCACTTATTAGAGTCCTAAATCTGTCCACAGGACAACGATTTACATGCTCTGAGATGGCTTCATTCATGCTGTTTATACGAAAATCATTTCTGTTATTTTCATCAGTTGAGTTAAGCTCTGGTCTATAATTAAGTTCTACTGTCACCTTATTCCCTTCTGCCATGTCCTTCCGGGGTGCAGATATAACAATGAGTATAAAAACAATGAGAACAAAAGTAACTGCTCCCCTGTAGGCAAATGCTAAGCTGGAACAAACGCCAAACAGAAAATGTAGAAATAAAACTCCAGCAATAGCAACCATGCGACAGTTCCACTAATAATATTTCATTAAATCTTGAGCAAGATGAAAATGTTCAAACCAACATCCAAACCATGAAGAAATGAGTTTGCCTTCATAAAGAGATCCACTGTTTCAGGTAAAAAACTTCTTTTAATGGGTAGTGCACTCTCAGTCAAAGGTAAGCGCTTTCACATTAGCTTCATCAGACCATGAAGGACTGAGTAGTAACAGATATTTAAAAACAAATACACCAATCAGATGCACACCTACTGTGTGACATCACATCCTCTAATTCATGCAGAGTCTCACTTTCAATTCAAGTGACTGAGATATCTTCTAACAGTGTATTAAAGTGCTAGAAACACATATAAACTGATCTTATGTAAAATATAATTCTAAAAATCTAACCATAGGTTCATAGGTTCATAGATTAGTACTATGAATGTGTGAAGCAAGATTGCTTTAAAAATCATAGCATATAAAAATATGCACTTAAAAAAGGCATATTATAAAAATATAAATATGTTGCACTAAGATTCATGACATCTACACGAACTCTAAACAGACCAATGCTACATCAAAAAATATATATAATAAGTAAGCAAAAATATATATAAATAAATCAACAAATAAATTTCTATATAAAACGCCAGACTCATGAGCCTTATATAAATCAAAAACATGAATACAAAAAAAAAAAAAAAAAAATGAAAATGCTAAAACAAAATAAAATGAGAAAGACTACCAAACTTGACAGAATATGAAATGAACACTAAATATATATATATATATATATATATATATATATATATATATATATATATATATATATATATATATATATATATATATATATATATATATATATATATATATATATATATATATATATATATATATATATATATATATATATATATATATATATATATATATATATATATATATATATATATATATATATATATATATATATATATATATATATATATATATATATATATATATATATATATATATATATATATATATATATATATATATATATATATATATATATATATATATATATATATATATATATATATATATATATGTATATGTATATATATATATATATATATATATATATATATATATATATATATATATATATATATATATA
>NC_056730.1:1031355716-1031508216 GCF_019279795.1 Protopterus annectens
CAGTATGTGTGTTAGGTAATGTTCCCTAGACACTGTGAAGGTGGTAGTGGTCTATACACACAGATTATAAAGCCACTACCCATTGTGCACTGCATTTTTACTGCCACTGACATGCCCTCTGACCAGCTTGCTGCTGATGCCTGCCATATTGCCTGCTGTGTCATGTTCCTTTGGGGACCATGGACAATGTTTTCCCCCTGTGCATTTGGTTATTGACGTTGTGGGCATGGCAGCACATTCTTCTATTTGCCCACAGGGAATTTGCAAGAAGCCATACTTCTCTGCAGCTGACGGTCACTTCAGCCATGTGTCCCCAGTCAAATGTACCACAGGGAAATGTCTCACTGCCTAGGCGCCTGAACCCAGGTAGGGGCTCTTCTCTCACATCATCCAACTTGTGTGCATGTAAATATGTCCCCTGACAGCACTAGAAACATGCCCATGTGGCCTACCCTTGTGCATATTTTATGGCCCTGTGACTAGATGCTGACCCTAAATTGCCCCATTTTACATAAGGATAAGTGATGTCCACCACCATCTACAGTTGTACATGCAGACTACCCAGGTGACATGTATCAATGGTAATAGAGTGTGTCACAGGCCATGAAAGCATATTGATGCTGACTGTCCCCATTGGCCCTGACACAATGTTCTACAGATATGCATCTAGGGAGCCATGCACATACACTGGCATACCTTGTTGACATCATATCTCTGCTGTGCTGCCTTGCTCTCCTGTACCGCTGTATTTCTGCCATGTGTTCATAGTTGCATCACTCAGACTCCTGGGACAAAAACATACACAGCTCCATGACATACCTGTCATTGAGTAACACTACCACCAGTGTATAATCAGAAAACAACATTACACAACATTTGATGTGTACTCCTGACACATGCCAGCATACAGTACCTGTCATGGCCCACAACAACTGCCTTGGCATAACACTACTCCACTAGACAAACACATGTAAAGTTATATGGTCACCCTGTGCATCAGACACATATATGCAGGTCCCCACATTGTTGGCATAGATGGCAGGGATGTGGCATAGGTATTATCTCATGTACAGGGCGTGGTGTGGTGGTGCCAGAGGCCTAGGGTGTGCCAAACAGTTGACAGCATGTGTGAGTCAGGAAGAGGTACTGATGACTTGGGTCATGGAGTGGTGCTGTGTGTGTCTGTAAGTGACCTGCATGTGACAGTGGTGATGGAATGTGTATGAGTACACAGTCATGCTCAGTGATAGTCATACACATGCATATGGTTGACATTTGTGGACCATACATGGTAGAGTGGACAATTCACCATCTCCGGTCATGAACATGGAACTGACTCCTCCCTGAGTGGCATGGGCAACACCATGCCCAAGGTCAGATGCAGTACTAGTACCTGATGGTGACTGCTGTCTGACCACGTGCCCATGGCCTGCCACATCATGCTGCTGACAGCACACCTCTCTCTGTAGCACTGGATGTGCTGCCACTATGGGAACATGAGTGTGTACAGCCATGTGGACTACCAGGAGATTTTGTTTCTGTCCTATGACCACTTGTCCGATGCCCAACCCCAACTACATGTTCCAGCACAATGTGCGCTCAAAGACAGACACTGTCTGAGCCCACCGTTTGTCCACTACATCAGTTAAACATTCCATAGGGTCACCAATGCAGTGGAAACAGTCATTGATGTCAGATTGTGCTGTACCCATAATCCTAAGCATCCATTTCATGCTGTATTCAGCTCTTGCCTGTGCCTCCATGACAGCCCAAAAGATGTGGTGAGTGACCCATGATTTGGCACCTGCAACAGGAAGTGGATGGGCAGCAGTCCTCCTTCTAGCACCTCTGTAAATCTGCCTGTGTGGGACCTTGCCAGCTGTCTGGCTGTGGCCAGTGTCTACACTCACTGATGCCATAATTCTTACACTGTCCTGTACTATGTCACCACCCTTTGACTGTCCAATATCTGTGACCTCTGGTGACTATGTGTGTGTGTGTGGGCATACTGATTGTGTGCAGGGACAATCGGGGCAGGAGAGGGATGTGAACCTTTGGGACAGATTCAGCCACCAACATCCCCACCTGTATGTCACTATGGCCACCATCATAATCAGAGTCTGATGAGACACTGACATTAGGTTGTGAGGAGGACAGACTTGAACCTCCCTATTCACCTGTGAAAAGAAAGACAAAAGCAGTACATTACCACCTCAACTATTATGTATAGTAATCCACACAGACTTACTCAGATGAGGATCTACAGCTGCATCACATGTCCCACATCTTCTCACCCCTGATCCCATACACAACCCACAAACCCACAACAACATACACAGACATCCCAGGCCCTGAATAACATGCATGTCAACTACATCTGGGTAACGTTACCATTTCAATACCCCTGTGAGGTATGCAATACGTCCATGTATGTGATAGCAATACACATTAAACCCAGTACACCTATCTTGACAATGCTTTGTATGTTGTAATACCACTGCCTCAGGCGTGTACTCTCCCCTCTTGTGTCTGAATGGGCATCTTGGAGTAATTACCTTATGTATAGCAGGCTGCGTAGTTGCTCATAACTATAAGTGCAAACACATTAATGTTTGTACAAATACACACCTGTCATTTCCTAGGCTATACACTGTAGTTAACTGCTCCAAAGTGGAACTTACAATTATTCTACTCTAACTAAGCAGAACACTTGTGCAAATGGCAAAATGGCAGCCCTTAACAGTCATAGGGTATATCTGATCAGGCAAAACAACAGTATAACACTTACCGGGTACAGGACCATGAACTCTGGCCATATGTGACGTACTTGTGAAAAGGTGAGGGAGAGGTATTGTCAGTAACACCAAATGCTGCAGAGTTACAAGGTAATATGTGTGTGAATATCCACATGTACAGTAGCTAATGTGATACTGGTTATATTGCTGCCATTCTGAGTATGTGTGCACCACTGTGGTGAAAACCAACCCCCCCAATGCACATAGATCTGACACTCATGTACTGGTTTGAAGAGCCTGCCACAATGACTGCAAATGTATTATACTGGGGAACAGAGTTGGCTTACCTGGACACTCGTCTGATGTGGATGCTGTGGCACCCACCTCCAGGATGTATAGCATGATGGTTGGTTGGGAGCTGTGAGTTGATCATAGGTTTGCCAGGAATTCCTCTGTGGCTGAGAGTGGCTGTTGTGTTGTAGGTCCTCCACCAGTGGCAGCATGATCCCTGGCAACAGCAGCTGCACTTTGATGTGTGGCATTGACCATATTTGTGGACCGGTTTTGAACCTGCTCGTAGGTCCTGTGCTGCTGGCCATTATCATTACCAGTCCTCACAAGGTTGGCTCACAATGCTGCCCACTGTTCTTCATTGTGGGGACCTCTTGACAGCAGCATGTGATGGTTGAGTCTGAGGGCATCCACTATAGCATCATTTTCTGCAGATGAAAATGGATAATGTCTCTGTTGATAGATTGTACCTGCAAGACGACAAGGAAACACATTACAGGACCAGATACATGGATGTCCATGATGTACAGACCCTGCACATCAAAAATGGGCTGCACTTCCTACTGCTGCCTCACACGTTATACCCCACACTCTATCAACACACTACATGTGTGGCTATCATCAACATAGTAGCAATACCAGTTATGTCCCTGTGTGCTCTAACAGAGTCTGCTGTATGTATCTATGCCCATCACTGCAGTCTACTATGATGTATCCCCTAAAGGCAAAGTCCCACTGCTATGTCATACAGCCACTGTCAAACAAATAGCTGTGTGCTATTACAACAACTATATGGGGACAATCCAGCAACACCAGTGTGCCACAATGATAGACAACAATGCAAAAATGCTGCAGTATATCTTCCCTGTAGGCATCATACCTCTCCACTACACAGATGTTTCTGGCATGTGAATGTGTGCCTCATAGATGTGGTTATTTTGGCACACACATGTGGATGTCTGACAGATGTTTGGCCAATCATTGTTGGTTGTTGTCAGAATATAGAGATTCTGGCTGTCACATCCCAGGCTCCTCAGAAAACACTTATGCTACAGCAATATCTGTTAGTCTATTCATAATCTTACTTTGTATGGCCGATATGTATGCTCCGTTGCTGAGTTTGGGCCTGTGTCCCCCCACTAATTATGGCTATGACCTGAATTCCTGCTTAAGGACTTGACAGGTATGTTAGCCATAGCTCTCATGCAATGAGGTACGAATGTCAACAAAACACTGACCTAGCCAGAGTACATCAGGGACAGTTAGGGATACCTTTACAATGCCAGAACTATTTCTGTTAGACATTGACAGAGTGAGAGGAGGTGAATTACAGTACATTGTTTCATATTATAGCTGTGTACACCCTTACTTACTGTAAATATGTCTAACTCATAATCCACTAGCCTTCCTTCAACAGCCGACCATTGTAGGAGGGTGTAACAGGGGCAGAGCTGTGATTTGATTCAAAGCAGGGACAGTTGAGAGGCCTACTTGTAGCTGTTGGACAGCAGAGTATCACCAGCATGTAAATACCATAGATGTACTACAGACCTAGTGTTGTAATCCCTATTTGCCATACCTCCATCCTCCCATCTGCATCCCATTATATGGGGACATGTATTACATACCTGGTAGAGTGAAGTACTCCTATTTCTACCAGAATCTCTGTAAACAGCTTGCAACAAAACCATTGCCTGTCTGAGTAAAGCAACATACAGACCTGTTCCCCATAAGAAGTTGATTGCCTTTTGTAAGTAATTCTCATAAACAGGTGATTGCCTGTGCACTAATCTGTGGCTCAGACTTGCTAATTGCATCCAAAAGAGCTGGGTTGCACTTTCATTAGCCAATGACAAGGCACCACAGTGCAATATTTAAGGGCTTCATGTAGGCCTTGGCCCCTTTCTTAGTCTTTAAGATGGACATTAGTGAGGTGTGGAGACTACAGCATCACAGAGAGTAGGTACAAATACTGCTCACTGTTGGGATTTATGAGGTATGTCCACAGTTTTGCATGATATGTTTGGCCATTGTCCCATGACATTGCGATTATCTGGCAGTTCAGTTTTAAACATTGTGGTTTGTGGTTAGTAAGGAGAGAGACATGTGAGTGTCAGACATCATACCCATCAGAATATGCATGCTGATTCAGCAGCTCTATTCTATCAGCTCACTATCTTTGTAGGAGCAAACTGTGAAACATTTCCCTGTCAATGGACCTTTGCCCCCCCTACCCATTATGTATGGTTTTGTCTGGATTCCCTGTTCTGGGGGGGTGTGAGGTATGGTAGGTCTGTAGCAGCTAGCTTAACATACATCTGTGGATGTTACAGGCTGCTGCTCCTGCTGCAGGCTAGGACACATGGGAGAGTGAGAACACTAGGGAGGACAGCAAGCTGTATGTATAACTGAGGCAGTAGTGCCAGCTCTGTCATTACAGCAGACCGAGGGTAAAGGGTACCCTTTACAGTCCAGTCGAGGCATGTGCTTAAGGTGCATCTGTTATGTAACAGTGCCAATCACAGAGTAATAGGCGACATATACCTAGGCTATATGACTATGTGCAGTGTGTTCCTACCTACAGGCCTTTGACTTGCAAACATGGGTAGCAGTTAATTCAGAAGCAGCAACCTTTGTGGGTTAAAATTGCATGACTCAGTCATTACTTGCTGTGTTCACAACAATGTAATTGAAGTGCAACACACTGGATTTGAACCCATGACTCTGGGTGGCAAAATGCACTACATGCAAGGCATTTACCAGACTGACCTACTGAGTCAAGGCTGCAGTAGGTGTATTTGCAAGATATATGTGCATATGTACAGTCTGTGACACATGTCTGCATCCATCATTATATGCATGGCTGTCAAAGGCAGTTGTTCTGCAACAAGGTCCCAGTTGTACACATGTACTTTGCCATTGCTGCTTTAGCAGGTATGTTTAAAGATGTTGCTGATAAAAAAAGTACATTTACCTGCTATCCCAGGGCTCATGTACATCTGTTATTAATTATTTGGCTGTGTACTGGTGTGCTTTTTGCATCAGTGACCCAGGGACACTCCCATTTTTTTCCAGTATATTTACTTGCAGTCTATCACTGGCAATCAGCATATTTTGCTGGAAACAACTGTTTTGATTGCAAGCTCAGTGGCTTAGTGGGCTAATGTACTATGTGGTAGTTGACAGAGGCCTGGGGTTGAAGACTTTGCAGGAGTGAGTATTTTGCAGATGTGCCTAACACTGTGAGAAACATAGCAGATCATTAAGGCACATTACAACATATTTAAGTGAGTTTGCACTGGTTTACATGGCACACCTCTAAGCTCCATGCAAACCGCACTAAAAATTTAAAAAGAAAAGAAAAAGGGGTAATAGGACAATGGTGAAATGGGAGCAAGCAGAGTGTAAAACATGTTGAAATGCAGGTAGGCATGTGCAGGACAGGTAAATGAAAGGACCATATAGTTTCATTTCTTGTACAGCAACAGCTGTGCATTTGTACAGATTTTGTACATGAATTTGGACCCTCATCCCTGAGAGGCATGGGTGAGGACAACATAAATGTTTTGTAAAGCCAATTGGACCAAATTATTTGTGTTCAGTGGACACATGTATGAAATGGAGAGCTATGTATGGCGCAATATTTTTTTTTATGGGACGGGTGCCCTTATCCTTTTTTTTTAAGGAGAGAGTGAAATGTTGGGGAAGGGATGTAGGTACATGTGGGGAGGTAAGTTGGGTAGGAGAGGTTGGATTTGTAAAGAGAGGACAGTAGACAGTGGCAGTGTGTGACACATGAGGGGGAAAACACCTTGCATGGGGAGGGTGTTTTGGAATTAGAGATGCATGTGCCCCTAGATGGCAGCAGTGTGAGTGAGCACACCAGCCCTGGGCAGTCAACACTGCTGCTTCACTGCCCTGAAGGTGGCTGTGCCGGAGGCTGGGTGCCATGGCAACCAGGCCTAACCAGGTTGTCGAGTCTGCCCTCAATACACCGCAGGTGTTGTTCATAGCTCCTATACACAATTCTGCACACCATGGATGGTAGTTTTTCAGTGACTACCGACCCTCTGCCACTGCTCCCAGGAGGGGACCAGCCCAATCCCCTGAAGCAGTTCCACTCGAGGGTGGTGCAGTACCAGCAGAGGGTGCACCACCACCTTGGGTCCCAGAAACACTGCTACCCGGTTCCATGGTTGGCTGAGATAGGGCAGGCAGATCAGCAGGAACCAGCCTACCCTGTCATGCTGTGGTGATGGATGTATAGCAATTTGTATAGGTTAGTTATGAACAAATCATTTTGTTAGTTATAACGGCATACCAGAACACTGAAAATAACCCATTAACATATCAGTGCATTTTATATGGAACACAACAATAAATAACTTAACAGTCATTATAACAGCATGCCAGTAACATTTATGGTATAAGCCCAACAACATAGGTAATTCAACAAGATCTGTTAATATGCAACCATTGTAATACATAACAATAATGAAACACATGCCCCAAAATAAAGTTCAGAGAACAACATATATTAATAGTAAACCACAAACAATGAATAACAATAATACATTTTGATGAAGATAAGGGGTGGGGAGAGACAGAAATACAGCCCATTCATATCCGGTATAGGCTATATAGTTTACAACAGTACTGCTATATACTCTACAGATCTGTCCTTCCTTTATGTTTAACAGTGCCCTGTAGCTCATACATACCTCTCAAGTTATCCGCATGGGACAGTATGGGCCAAGCAGTAACACGTGCAGGTACACAACTACAGAGAACACTTACACATCAGATGGACCTATATCACTACCAAGGTGTACTGTGGACTGATGTAGTGTTACTGTGCTATTGACATAATCATGTCAATGATATATCTGTGACAGAGGGATTACACAGCAGTAATTACATTCCATGACAGCAGGATGCTTGAGAGACATGTATGTGTACAGTACAGAGAGTAAACAACTATCATGCCTTCCTTGGCAGGCATGGGGATGGAACTTCAGAAAACTTTCACAGACACTCCAGGCATACAGCCATACCAAGATTACACATTTTATTTATTTTATTTTATTAGTATTGTACTTTTTGCCTTTATTTTATGAAGTTTTATCACATAAGTTCACAGGTTCATAGGTATGTACTAGGCTATTGGCCCTAGGGCCTATACAAGCCTAGCCAAAAAGGTACCGTGGCTTTTGCCACCCAAGAAAATTATTGTCCTGTGCTCCTGTCAAGCAAAACCATAGAAGTGATCCCTGGGGTGAATTTCCTATTACCCATCCGATCATCCTGGTCAATGCTGTTAACAGTCTGTTACATCTGAGCACACAAATTATTTACTCATAATAGGGGATACTTCACCCATTTACCTGTATAGCCTGTGGAGAGAACATCTGTCATCAATACATAAATGATTCAGTAATATTTATTACTACATGACACTTGATTCAAACCTGGTATGTGTGTGGCAAAATGTACTTTAGACAGAGCATTTCACAAACTGAGCTACTGGGCCACTGCTGATTACTGCCTCACTGATATTTCCCTAGAGCTCACCTGGAAACAAAATATGACCTGGTAATAGTACTACAGTTTTATACTAGACTGGATTGACAATTGAACACACATGCATGACAGAGACTAGGTAAACTATACAGTACTACATAGAATGCAGGTGTACACAATATACTGTTAGTGGGTGGAAATATCTGTGAAGTCTACATACCATATCAGATTATTGGGTTGACTACGTCACCCATATACAGTTGCAGATAGTATATTTGCAGTCTACAGCTATTACACTGCCATACTTGCCTTCAGCACCATACATCAGAGCATGAATGCATATAGCTGAAATGCAATGGTTAACACAAGACAGTCCTGACATACACAATATACCTTGGTTGTTAATGCTATTGCATCAGATGTTATTGCAGAACAGGAGTCATAATGAATTTCTTGCAATACAGCTTTGAATCTACAGTTATTGCATAACACTGTTTATTATCTATACCTTGAGACAGGTTGTGGTATTCTTTTTTGTTTCTACTTCAGAGAGTTGTCATAATCCATTTCATGCAAAACAGTCCTAATTACCCACATATTGCACAACATGGCTTTATTAGGGTGCCTTCATGCAGTTACTGATATAGTTTTGAGTCTTTATTGCACAACAGTTGATGTAATGCAGGTGTTGCAATACAGCTGTAATTCCACAATTATTGCAGTAGAAACTTTATTTCATTTACATTATCAGGGTTAATGCTTTAGTCTCCCCTGTTTATTGCACTATAGTTTGCAGTTGTCACTTATTGCAGTACAGCCCTATGTCCACATTCATTGCAATACACAAATCTTTACTGTATGTACCTATTGGCATTTAATGCATTACTCTTTCTTGCTTATTTGACTATAGATTGCAAATTAATCTGTACTCACCACACTCATGGCGCAATTTGGCCAAGCACCCAGCATGTGTCTCTAGGTTGCAAGCTCTCTCCTCTGCAGCTGTAGGGAGAGAAGCACACCATTATGCATACCTGTCTATCAAACATTCAGATTAGGTATTGGTAAAACAATGCTAACAGTACTTATAAACTTGTGGTGCATTCCCAGCCCAAGCTTTCCAGACCCAGGATTCCCAAAGATCCCCCTTCTGACACTTCAGGTCATCAAAGTGGTGATGGACCTACTCACCTGTGCATGTGATACCTGTAGCACTGGTAAGATCATGTGCCATTCAGTCTCTGGCCTCCACCTTCCACTCTGAGCCCTGGAACTGCCCCTGCAGCAGCCGGTCTTCATGATCTTTCAACAGGAGTTCAGCCATGACCCTGGACTCCAGAATACCCCATTGCTGTGCCTGGAAGTTCTCACCCTTTCCAACACCTGCCATAGTTCCTGCACAGTTCAAACTCCAACTGGTTATGCTGTATTCCCACCTGTTGCACTTCATATAGCCTGTTTTCCCAGCCTTACACACCATCAGGCAATTTTTTTAAAAATGTGGTGCTTCATTTAGCAGCATGCAAACAAGTGCAGCGGAGCTGAGCAGTGCTTAAACTGCCAATGCTTAGCAGTGCTTAGCAGTGTGCAAATCACCTAAGCACATCCAAGCAATGGCAACCACTGCCAAACAGTGCATAAACAGAGATTATTTAAGCAGTGCTTAGCAGGTCTTAGCAGAGCTTAGCTGAGTGCAGCAGATCAGAATTGAAAAATAATCATAATAATATGTCTTTGGAAAATAAATGCTTATAATTGTCCATTCATGTATTCAAACCCTGCACCTACTACACATAAGGCCAAAACTCTAACCACTTGACTATGTGCAATGCTGCTATACATTGACATATACCTCTGAGCTAACTGTAAGCACTGCTCAGCACCAGGCTGTGCCACGCAAAACTGCTTAGCTATGCTTAAACTTGACCTTTGCATCACAAATTAAATGGATCCGGTTTTGTTTGGCATGTGTCACTAGCTGCGCTCTGCACCGTGCCATGCAAACTTGAAAAAAAAATTAAATATACTGATATAATGCACTTGGACAGTGCTGGGGGTGTGTTACTCATCTGCGAGGACAGTTAGTCACACACTCCCTACACTGATTCAATAACCATGTTCCATGGCTCTCCCTCTGCAAAGTACCATCATTAATATGCATACCGTGCTACCAAGGGGGAACCGCATACTCAGACATGGTAACTTCTATGCAGGCTCTACAGTATGTCTACATGGATTTTATTAAATCTGGGGGAGTAACTATATACATTTGTAATATTTTGTAAACAACTTACAATATCTTAACAACCACTCAAGCTACACACATACAATCAGCAGAATTTTATTCATCTAGCTGAGAGCTTTCATATGAGGCTAAGGAGTTCTGTCTGTGTTACTTGGCTGTTGAGATATTTATAAAAATGTGAAAATTATATCCATATAAATTAATATCATAAAAACAACAGTTAATATCTATTTACCTGCACTAGACAGAGTTCAAATATTAATGCAGTTGAGTTTGCCAATGTATAAGTTTTACGATGAAATATTTTAAAACCTTGTACATAGCATGAGTTTGGAATTATTAATGCAAATATAAGTAAGCAATATTTGATGCCTAGAGGCATCAGTAGGAGTTAACTGCCTATGCACCTGGAGGCGTCACTCAGATGCGATGAGTTAACTTCTTGCCTTCTATTTTTTGAGATAGCTGGTAATCCAGCGGTGACTTTGAGGTTTATACCTAATGTCATGACTTTTTCTGCTGTGCTGAGTAGAGTATTGTGTAAAATGTTTTGGCCAGATCAAGGTAGACAGCATGTACCATTTTGCCTCATACATTGCTTTGTTGATTTTCTGGAAGAATTCGACCAGGTTGAGTAAGCATGACATGTCTTTGGCAAAACCAAACCAAGATGGATCTATTTTCTGAAGGGTTTTTTTTGTTATTGTTTACCATTTCCATAGTAATTCTTTCCATGGTTTTGCATGTGAGACTTCTCAGACTTATTAGTCTGTAGATGGCCCACCCTTGTGCACAGAGATGACAGTTCAGTCCTGCATTCACTAGGCATGAAGTCTGTCTGGGGCTATGGTTAAATAGTGATTTTAGTGGTCCAGACAGGTTGTGTTTCATGCTATTTAGGAGGTATCCTGGGATATTATTGGGACCCATCGATGCACTGGTCTTGGCCTTGGACAGTGTATTGAGGACTTGCTCCCTAGTGATAGCTGGGGGAGTTATGATTGACAGTATTTCCTAAGGAGTGCCTGGGGTGGAAAAGTTGAGCTGAATTTGCTGGCCATTAGATTTGCTACATCTTCCATCTCAGTATAGGTTACTTCATTTAAAATTAGTTTGGAACATTATTGAGTATTACCTTAGAGGTTGTTGACGTAGCCGAAGAACACCTTGTGATTGTCCTTTGCCTGGGAGACTTTTTTATCTCAAAATTTGCTTTAGTAAACATCATTGACTGTCTAAGTTGTTTATTTACATTGACTGGGGAGTTTTTACATTCCTGAGCTATCATTTTTGCTGTGATTTTCTTCCTTTTCTTATGCAACCTGTAGATGTTGCGGATTCCTCCAGGGTGGCTTTTTATCCATTTTTTTAGTTTGCATTGTGCTTATTTCAAGTAAGTATAGCTGCCTATATGCAGCCATTAACATGATTAAACTGTGCTTTTGTGAACAATTCTGATTAGGCAGCAGTGCTCTCAGGGATTGGAGTAGGATTGACATCTTGCTGAAGTATCAATTAATAGTAGGAAGTTGCTTTTGAATATTTCCTAAAAGTTCCAGGGTTAGCTGTAGTCCAGGGTTTAGTTTTTATTTCAAAGGAGACATCCTTAAGGTCTGACCTGACCAGTGAGGACATTAGACCAGGGAGTTGCAACATTATGACATGGTTTAGATTACCAGGTAAAGGATATTAGCACCCCTAGTGGGCATATGGACTAGCTGTTTCAGGGTGTCTGTGTTTAAAAATACCAGAAATTTCTAGGACTACATGTTTGTGGTTGTATATGACTCCCAGTGTATAGTGGCTAGATAAAGTTACCTATGAATATGATGCAGGGGATCATAACCCTCAACCTATGTTAATGAATTGTATGCATCACATTTGTTGAATAAGTCAGTCATTCATGTTACCAGTTGCTTATGAACACATACTCATACTAGGTACACACTGCCAAATTCAAACACCTGCCTACTTCACTCTACAGATTATACAGCTGGGCACTTATTGCTGATGTCACAGAAGAAGTCCTGCTTCAATAAAGAATGCAAGATACCACTCAGAAACACATTATTTGTATACCCCATGTAGATGTCAGAGAATTTTTACTTCAGGTAGACAGCAAATGTTGGAAGTGTGACAGGGAAGAAAGAGATACTTGGGAACATATTTTCTGAGAGTGTGGTGGGTTGGCAGACTTTAAGGATTCCCTGCAGGGTGCACTGTTAGAGATGCTGGTTGGGCATATTGGTGTGTTGAGGAAGATGATTTTTTCTGAGCTGTGATACAGAATGGGAATTCCTTAGACATTATAAGGCCTTGCTGTGTCTAATTATGGTGGCTGCCAAAAAAGCAATTACTAGAAAATGAAAATCAAAATCTAAACCAACTATATTAGAAGTACTGAATATAGTAACAGAGATACAATGACTGGAATTGTTATCTTTAGAAAAGGGTGAGAGCAAACTACAAAGGAAAAATGAAAAAAAATGTAAACAATATATACAGGGGAGGAATGAGGTTTAAATGAAGGCAGGACTTAAATGAGCTATGTAATGTTTGATTGAACATGATTGGGTAGATTATTAAGTGATGTATAATGTTTGCAACTGGGCATGTGTCAGTATGGTTTGTGATGTAAAATGTTTACAACTAGGGTTGTGTTGGTGTGGTTTGTTTTCATTCATATAAATGTATGATTGCTTATGTTGTAAGTGATGGTTTAATAAAGATGTTTCTTGTTTAAAAAAAGGGGTAGGAATTGAATAATTTATGTATTGTTGCTTAGGTTATATGATATATAGCAATATACATGAAGTGTAATGTTTATTATTACAGTTTGATTACTTTTACATAAATATCAATTTGACTATGTCTCAAGTGATAATTCAATAAAAGTGTATATATATATATAAAAAAAGAAACACATTTGGAAAACAAATATTTACAACATGATAGAAAATGGAATCACATTATCAAAGGGACAGTCTGAAATCTGTATAATTTTGTGACAAAAGGAGATACTGCCAGCACAACTAGCTGGAATTTTGTAAATAATTATATGTCATTGGTGAATATTGAAATGATTTATAAAAGATGCTTGTGTTACAAGTGTATTAGAGCTGTATGTCATATGTATATCAAAATGCTTATACAGATGTGTGTGTTGAAAAGGTATTTCTAGAATGCTGTATTTGAAATGTAACCACAGTATGCCCTACTGGAAGAGAGCAGATATATGCATGTATTGTTGTAACTGTTTAAATGTGCATATTTTAACAGTGGAAATTGGAATATAGGAGGTTAACCTCAGTCCTGCAAACTTTAGAAAATATCTGAAATTAAAATACTTTATAGGCTACCCAATAAAGAGGCTGTATCTCAAGTTTTCAATGCAGCTTGATGCACAAAGTTTGTACTAGAAAGCTTTCTGTATTGTCTTTAGAGTGAACTAATTGCTCCTCTAGAAGCATGCAGGAATGTAATTGTATTATGACTTCCAGCATGTGCCAAAGATCTGAGCAAAAGCACTTGTATGAGTATTTTACAGGTAATTGCTAAATATGGCCAGGTTCAGCATTGGGGATTTTGGCCTGGGAACTAGATGTCAGATGATCAGAAATGATGTCATTCTGCAAGCTATCACAGAAGTAATATTTTAGATAGCATTTTGAGAAGTGTCTTAATGAGATAGAGCATTCTGTATTCGGTCTTGGACCTAACAAGAACCATTCACCACATCTGCCTTGCTCTAATGAAGTAAGTTTCTAGGGAACAGTATAATTCTCTTAGATACAGTTAGGAATATAGTGAAGTTTAATTTAGATGTTTTTCTTTATTTGTGTGAGCCTGTACTGCAATGTTATTTTAAATATTTCCTGTGGTTTTGAACTATGATGTCACTGTGAATATATATTTAGTTGTCTTGTTCTTTTATCATTTATTATTAAATATATTTAAACCCTTCATTGTGGCTGATCTGTGTAGATATATTTAAGTTTTGAGAGTGCTTGCATATTTATTTGGTGACACTGTGTGGGCCACTCCTAATAGCCTTGCTCTTGGTCAAACTACCATTTGTATTAGTATTAATGTTACACAGTAAGATTGGACACGCTTTGTTAAAGGCCTTAAAATAGCTGATAAGGAATGACTGGTGGCAATGGAAACTACCTTATAGTCTGTGCATCTGGAAATACTTTGTGTGTACTTGTCATCCTCTCAGTGAACATCCTCCACTGTTGCCAGTGGTGAGGATTGATGCTCCTTAATTACTGGTTCAGAGGAGGATCTTCACAACTTCTATTAACTGTATTGCAAAAGTCTACCAAACAAGGATCATTTAATTTTGCTTCTGAAAAAGGGAGATGTAAGATTTGTGTCCTCTTTCTTTAAGTTATGGTGTCATGAGTATATTAGTCATGTAGTGTACTTTTCTGTGTGCTGGACAGATTCACAACTTATGTGTGATGGGAGGGATTCAGAAAACTGTGCAAAGGGGTAAATAAAATCTGAAAATAAAGACATTCCTCCAATAATGGAAATATCATTCCCAGGGATAAATCTGGCCTGATAACAGGAACATTCATCAAAAATAAAGACTTTTGAGAGGTCTGAGTTAGCAAATGCTAGCAATCTGATCTCTGGTACTTCTGATGCATCTAAAGCATCTGTCAAGTTTTTAGTCTATATATTACCACAGTTTACCTTAAGATCTTACAATTTATCTTGTTGGCAAGGGAAACAAGTGCAGTTCTTTGAAAATTTGAACATTCCTTAGCATTGCTTATTTTTAGACATGAGTTGACCTTTTCCAGTCCAAAGATTACTGTTGTGTTTTTCAAATGCACTGACAAATTAAAGCAACACAGCAGCAGAGTTTTTTTGCATAATTTTATACAATTCAGCTGGATTTATAAGTGTCTGCAGCCTTCTTATTAGCTCTCCTTTCTAGAGTGATTTTATACACTTCAGCTGGATTCATATCACTGAATATAGCCTTATTATTATATAGGCTTTCTAGACTACATTTTATTTCACTCTTCAGGATTTTTGACTATAAATTTGAGAACATGACATATTATGTAATAGTGATAGTGTCTTCATGTCTAGTTCTTCTGTGTACTCCCAGTAACTCTTCTTAATATATTCTGCTTTTTCTCAATCCCTTCCATTTTCATCTTGTAAACTACTTGTTTGTTGCATCAACAATTCTGGTATTGCAAATCTTCTTAAAGTGATTTTTTGTCTACCTCATTCTATTATCTTCCTGCAGTTCATTGCACTCCTTATTTAAACATGCCTATGATTTGTAACTTCCCTGTCTCCTTTCCTTTTCTTTCCATGATTACTTCTAAAGATTCCACAGACAGCCATTTTGCCTTCTTAATCTTATTTCTTTTTGCAATATTCTTATTGCTGTTTCTTGGACAATATCACAAACTTCTATCCATATTTTTCCAGGCATTCTCTCTACCAAGTCTGTTATTTTAAACCTGTTTTTCAGCTCTTCTACTTATTCATAAGGAAAAGTGGAGAGTTCATTTCGAGTTGTCAGGAAATATTTTCCTGTTTTATTTAACTTGATTCTAAACCTTGCAAAGGGAAACTAATGTTCCAGGCCACAGTCAGCTCCAGGTCTTTTTTTGTTGAATGCATAGATGTTTTCCACCTATGACTGTATATCTGATTTCAGAATTGATTCTATGGTGATATCAATGCATAAAGCCTGGAGTCTGACCATCCTTTCATTTTTATTTGCTATGATAGTTATTGTGTTTCTTCTGGGTCAGTCTTGTCTATTCATCCATCCACAACCCCCTTTTTCTCCATTTTTGCACATGAGGTTGAGGTGTCCCATCCACAGTGACAATCATCTAGAGCCAAGGACTACAACACTGGGTGGCTAGCCCTGCCATGGCAGTTCTTCTACATCACACACTCACATGCAAACTTACACCTATGGCCAATTTAGACTGTCCAATCTACCTACTGCATGTCTTTGGAATGTGGGAGGAAATTGTAGCACCCAGAGGAAACATAGAAAATCTAATAATTATCTGATGTAAAATGAGTCATTCCAGCTCATTTCAATTCACTAATTTCAAAAATGTTGATACTTTTTATTGTTACCTCATATTTACCTACATAATTTCCTTGATTCATAATTCTTGCATTCCAAGTATCATTAGTGTATAGTTCCTTCCACCATCAAGCTATAATTTTGCCTAACAGCACCTCAGTAAACATATGTCCTTTTTGGTTTTAATCCTTTCACATCAGAACATCTAGCACTGTTTTTACTTGTTTTAGGGTCTATATTAGATGGGCGACCATTCCAATGTTCAAATCATAGATGGTCGATATCATATGATCGAACGTCGGAAAGGTTGAATGTGAAAGTCAACGGCTTTTCACGTGCAGAATAGGAAATTTTCCCTTTCTGCACTGAAGTGCTTTCTCGGAGTTGGTATATTTAAGTAGGGGAGTGTGGGGAGTGCAGGGGGGCTTGCCCCCCCTGCTCAGAGTGGTAAGGTAAGTTTTTTTTTTATTTTATTATACAGTCGATGTTTCAAACTTCGCTCATATGAGTTCGCTTATGTGAGGTTCAAAGTTTTGAAACTTCGACTATATAATATAGACCCTTATTTGTTTATTCTTCCACAGTAAAATACTGGGCATCTCATCTTCTGAGTTTATTTCTCCATGTCTTCGGTTACTTTTGTCTTTAGGGTTTTCTTGGCAAACCGTATTGTGGTAGATTATTTCCTTTTCCAGTGGACCATATTTAGCCTGATCTTTCTGCCATGAACCATTTATCTTAGATGGCCATATGCAGTCCAGTTCATAACTTCAGTGAGATACATGTGTGTTTAACATAACATAGTAAGAGCACAGAAGTTTTAGAAAATTGAATGAAATAAAAAGTAAATTCTGCCTCTCAGTGTCATTTCTAAAAAGCATGAAACTACAAATGCTGGACTGCAAAAAGAGGAAACCAGGCGCAGGTTTATAAAAACAGATCCAGTTTTAATACACATAAAGCACTTTTCATCACAGTAGGCACTGTGATGTCTTCAGATATATTAAAACACAGAGCTCTTGTCCTTAAATAACAAAGTTAATGCTTCAGTAATACAATTAAGCAATGAATGATTAATTAAAGCTTTCTCAACAAGTAAGTGAATTAAAAAAACAAATGGCACTGTGTTTTTGTTACTTTCATGATCTAAAAGAAACACGAGTCCCTGCCTCAAAAAAAAGCTAACTATTTAAAACACATTTTATCAATTCATTTCCTGTTGATATTTTAAATACCTAATCAAGACCAAATTTCATCAAGTTAAGTTACTACTGCAAAATATACAAGTGTAAAATAATAATAATATGTTAATACAAATATTAAATACAATTCATTTACATTCTTGTTCTTTCTTGTACTTTTCTCCACTGAGGTTAAAACCATGTGTTGAATAATCACAGATCTTTATTTTAAATGACTTAAAGCCTATCTAGTAAGGCTTTTTAATTTCAAAATGCATGAAATAGAGCATCTTTCATTCAACCCTGACCCAAATTAGTTTTTAACTGCCATATTAACTCTAAACATTCCAGATTTAAGGAATCTGGTCCCCCTACATTGTCGGGTATGATTTGGTCTATTGCCCTGAAGAAAAATTTATGTTCTCTGAGTTCACCAGTGTGTTTAGCTAAGGCATTGTCTTCACTTAATTTGCCAATGTGATATAAATGTTCATATACTCTTTCCCGCAATCTCCTATCTGTTTTCCCTATATAGAATCCAGGGCACATTTGGCACTGAGCCAGGTATATTACTCCTTTAGACTGACAATTTAGTCTAAATCTAGTGGTATATTGTGTGCTTTTAATTTTAAACCTCTGGCCCACATCCATGTGTCTGCAATACCTACACATACCACATTTATACATCCCACATCTACTTGTGAGTGCTTTCTGATTCCTTTCAACTAAGTTTTTTAAATTAGCTCCTCTTTTAAAGATGACCTTAGGTGTGTTGGCAACCTTCTTTCTTACAAAAGTATCTGAAAGTATTAAATCCCAGTTTTTCCTAATAATTTCACATAAGTAGTGCATCTACACTAAACGAAATGATGAAATTGCTTGTATTCTGTAAGACATTGTTGTCAACAATGGTCCCTTTAGAGTGTAAAACTATAGAATTAGTGGTTACATCACCATATCCCTGACATAAAATAGGTCTATAAACACCACTACTAAGTTTCTGAGTGACCTCCAGTATGAGAAGATTCAACATTGGTATAGGGTAGCCTCTTCTAGTGAACATCTCCTTCAAGTTGTTACATTCTATATGGAAGTCTGTGTCTAAAGAGATCATCCTAGCTGCCCTAACCAACTGCCCTTTCACTACTGACTTCTTCTGGTGAAAGGCGTGGCAGCTAGAAAAGTGCAAAAAACTATTAGAATAAGTTTCTTTCCTGTATATCCGTGCAGTGTAACATTCACGGACTGTGTCTTTTAAAATCAGGACATCCAAGTATGGTATAGTGTTTGTACTAAACTGTGATGTAAAGCACAAAAAGTCAGTTGTTTCATTGAAATAGTTTACAATTGCATTAGCTGTATCAATTCCACCCCTTATCACCATAATGATGTCGTCCAGGAATCAGGTATAATAGTATAATAGTACATTTTTTCCTGGACCCAACTGTACTGAAGGGCAAATTCATATTCCCAGTCCGCCATAACCAAATTTGCGAAACTGGCACCACACAGAGAGCCCATTGCTATTCCTGATAGTTGTAGAAAAAAATCTATTTTCAAATAACACATAGTTATTGGACAAGATAATGTCCAATAACTCACTAATAAGACCTATGTCATTGTTTGGTGCTCCTTTAATTCTCATGATATGGCTGATTCTTTCTATTCCCTCTGTGTGTGGAATAGACGTATATAGATCTTTAACATCTGCCGTTAAAAAGTTATAACTGTTGTCAAATTGTAAGTTGTTTAAACAATGTAAGAAGGACCATGAGTCTTTACAAATTTGCTTCTCACTGGTTACGTATTTTTTCAAAACGGAGTCTACATATTTGGCACATGCATAAGTTATGCTGTTTCTGGCATCAACTAATGGCTGCATAGGGGGGTTGCCTATATCTTTGTGTATTTTTGGTACCCCAAAGATACTAGGTATTCTAGGTGCTGGCATAGATAAATAATTAAATAAATTAATGTCTATTCTACTTTCAATGAACAGTTCATATATAAATGATTTAATATGACTGTACGCTATATTCAATTAATTTCTTGTAACTTCCTTATATGAATCTGTGTTAAGTATTTCTAGCATTTTTATTACATAGTCTCTTAAATTTATTAAGACCAGTCCACCTCCCTTATCAGGTTTCATTACTCTTATGGCAACCATTTGTAAGTCTTCTAATAGGTGCCTCTCTCTTCCAGTGATGTTTCTTACGTATTTCTTAATTGTTGAATTGTTAGCAAATCTATTCCTGAAATCCAACTCGCATATTTGTTCAAAAAAGTCTAATATAGGATGTAGGGGTGGATTAAATGTACTTGGAATGTGAAACCCATCATTCCTATTTGTGTTTTCCCCCAAAATTATATTAAAGTTAAGTTTATGAACAAACAATCAGGTCTATAAGTGTAGAAGCCAGGCTTGCTATATCAGAGCGGTAAGGTAAGTTATTTTTTTAAATTTTATTATATAGTCGATGTTTCAAACTTTGCTCATATGAGTTTGCTCATGAGAGGTTAGAAGTTTTGAAACTTCGACTATATAGTATAGACCCTTATTTATTTGTTCTTCCACAGTAAAATACTGGGCATCTCATCTTCTGAGTTTATTTCTCCATGTCTTTGGTTTCTTTTGTCTATAGGGCTTTCTTGGCAAACAGTACTGTGGTAGATTATTTCCTTTTCCAGTGGACCATATTTAGCCTGATCTCTCTGCCATGAACCATTTATCTTAGATGACCATATGCAGTCCAGCTCATAACTTCACTGAGATACATAAGTGTGTTTAACATAACATAGTAAGAGCACAGAAGTTTTAGAAAATTGAATGAAATATAAAGGAAATTCTGCCACTCAGTGTCAGTTCTATAAAGGCCACATTAACATAGAGATTAAGGGGGGAATTTAATAAAGCCTGAATGTTTTATTTTTTCCATCTAGGCATCGCGCTGCACTGTTAACATGGGCGTGAACATTTTTAGATTCAGTAAATGGTGCTGAGCAGTGTGCAAGAGTGTCCCAACACAGAAACTTCTATGGCATGCAAATTACCTCATACGCGGGTGAATCTCATGCAATTGAGGTAGGTAGATTGATCCAGCAAATGGAAAAGCAGTTCTGCAGACCCCATGTCAGTGTCTGTAGTGTACATGGAAAAATTCCATGTACAAGAATATTGACAGACAAAAGGAGCTGTAAAAATTGAGATAGATGGACAGAAATGGCATAGCATGCACAGATATGAGTGAAACTATCCTTTGTGTGTCTGACAAATTAAAGGAAATAAGTTAAATTAAATTTATTTATTTTTTAATAATTTGGGCATATTTGCACCAAGTGCCTTAGTGCACAAACATGCTGTATAGAAAAATAAAAAAAAATTAGAAAAAACAAAATTAATATGATGTGGCAGAAATGTATTACAGAACCCTGCGTGGAGTATCTGCAATGGTGCATTGGTGCTGTTGCTAAAGTGGTAAGGCTTTGAAGCATATAGTTTCCAGGCTGTGAACACGGATCCCTATGCAAATGAGGTGGAGTTGCTGAATAGCACAAAAGGGTCATCATGTCTGCAGATCCATTTCGTGTGGGCAGAGAACCATGTTGTTGTTTACAGAGAAGGTAGCTGACATTAGGGGAGGGTGTGTCCAATGAATTCTGAGCTTACTTCAGCCTGTTTGCGTGGTGCACCGCAGTGCTGAATGTATCCTTGCAGGGGGAGTGGGTCTGTGCACTAACTTCTAATCTGTGTTGAGCTAAGGGGAGCATGTTTCTGTGTGTTTGTGTGGGTTGCTGCTATGCTGAGCATGGCCATATGTGGGGGGGGGGTGTACACTGACTGATAAGCTTTTTTTCCCTACGAAGTGCACATTTGTGCACTGCGCTGCAGTGCTAATTTTATCTAAAACCCAGTGACATATTAATTAGTTTTGACCTCTGTTTAACTTAAACTAGGGTCATTGAATGATGTTAATGATATACTAGGCATCATAGGTAGTCAATGACACAGTCATCACCTACAGCAGAGTGCTATAAAGTACACATACACCCTACAATCTGATTTACACCCATACTCAGCACCAGTAGAGTGCAGACTTGGGAATTTTAACTGAGAGAATGCTAGGGGCCGCTGCATATCTGCTACATCTGTATGTGCTAGATGCTGAAGTCAGTGCTGCTGCTAGCAATAGGCGTAGGCAGAGAAGGGAAAGAGTGTTCAGGCCCAGGGTAACCTTTCAGGGGCCACACGAGTTGCAGATTGTAGAGCACTATAGGGTGGACAGGGACATACTACAAGAACTCACTGAGCTCTGCCACCCTCAACTCAGACACAGCGCCAACAGATGGGAACCCATCCCAGTGAAAACAAAGGTATGTGTAACCCTTATGATACTATCTAAAGGTACTTTCCAAAGACCATCTGGGGACATGATGGGGGTCTCACAGGCATCTGCTTCCAGTGTACTGCACCAGTCCTTGGATGCCATGCTACCACATGCCATTGAGCACATTTATTTTCCCCTCACCCCTGAGGTGAGGGCCAGCAATATGCAACACTTCTACAATGTAGCACACTACTCTGAAGTACTGGGTGCCATAGATTGCACTCATGTACACATCAAGTCACCACCTGGTGAGGAGGGCAGAATCTATGTCAACTGAAAGGTGTACCACTCCATCAACTACCAGGTCATGTGTAATGCCCAGGGCATTATTATGAATGTGTGTGCTAGCAGCCCTGGCAGATATCATGACTCCCATATCTGGCATGCATCATAGCTGTACCAGATATTTGCTAGGGGGAACATCCCACGTGGCCATTTACTGGGGGATGCTGGCTATGCACTGAAACAGTGGATGATGACATCCATCAAAAATGTACCCACACCCACTGAAGAATGCCATAATGAGGCACAGGCACAAACTAGGAACATAATAGAGCATGTGTTTGGGCTTCTGAAATCACAGATTCAGTGCCTTGATGTATCTGGTGGAGCCTGCAGTACTATCCAGCCACATGTGCCCATATGTTCACAGTATGCTAAACAATATGATCTTGCAGGAACAGCTGCAACAGTATCAGCAAAGTGAAGGGATACACAACCCCCCACCAGTGCCTACGTCACCACAGCCACACTCAGTAACAAAAAGGCACAGTACGACTATCCACGTATAAACAGGTTTATTGAATCAAGCTTTCGAGTCAAAACTCTTTTTCAAGAATAAAACATTCAGTTTAAACCACTCATTAAATACGTAACACCAGCCAATCCAAAAAACACATTTCATTAACCCATTAAATACTTCATAAAACACTTCTAAAAAACTAAGTACACCTCTATTTGCTTTACAACAACTAAATATAAAATACACTTCTATTTATTCAACCTAAAACGTCTACATAATGTACTAAGTTAAACTAAATAACCACAAAAACGGAAGAACAGTGCAAAACGAAAACTAATAAACAATCTACAAAGCACTGAGTAGAGGAGAAGCCAGGCACCGGACAGCTGAAGTAAAATGGCAAAATTTATTATACAACCCAAACACAAACGTAAAACGCTTAAACAATCACAACGCGTTTTTCGTCAATACAGCAGACTTCATCAGACAAAGAACAAAACTTTAAAAACACACATATATATAGTGTGCCACAATTCAAATAAGCCAATAGATAGCAATCTCATGAATAAACAATGCATAATAGGCGTGCTTTCTTAAAATGCAAAAATATACCTTCGTATAAAAATATTCATAAAAAAATGTATAATATATATATATATATATATATATATATATATATATATATATATATATATATATATAATGTCATCACTGGGGTTTAATAATTGGTAAATCAAAAACAATAGTAAATTAATGGAAGGTGAATTAATAAACATTAAGAACAGAAAAAGCAGAAGGAATAAATGATTCAACCTACTTTACTGTAAAAATAAACTAAATAACATCTACTAACATATGCTTGCCTTAGCTTTAAAATGGGTTTAATACTATTAACTTTATTCAGCCCAGGATGGATGTCTGATCTAAAAAAAGTTTATCAATTTGTACTCTGCCCTCTCTGTCATATTAACTAAGTCCCCTCCCCTCCTATTCTTAAACACTCTCTGTAGCACCCTAAATTTAAAACATGTTCATTCCCATGCTCTAAAATATGTTTACTTAGTGCATTAATTTCAACTCTTCTACGTATCTTTGATAAGTGTGAGGCCATTCTTCCTTTAAACTTACAATTGGTTTTACCAATATAGAAACATGGGCACTTCTCACAATTAGCTAAATATACTAGATTATCACTGTTACATGTACCAGATGCTTTAAAACTAAATTTATCCTTAGTAATGGGATGTATGAATTCCATCTCCATATTGATGTGCTTACAGAAAGTGCAATTATGGCAGGGGACTGTACCCTTATTAAATCAAAGTCTCTCTTCCTGCATATTAAAATCTTTAAAGCACAGAAGCTGTTTTAAATTCCTTTCTTTCTGATAGACAAAAAAGGCTTATTGCCACTATTTTTTGCCATTAGTGTCAGAACTTAAAATAGTCCAATTTCTCTTAATAATAGACTGAACCTGTCGAGAATGTCTATTGTACGTCATCACATAACCCATTTTGTTAAAACCATCTGCCTTAGAACACTACAGTGGTGGCTGGTGACTTCAAATTAAAGGGGGGCTGCATGAGACAGCTGAATGGGTGGGGCCAATGGGAAGGGGTGTGACCAATTAGAAAGGGGTGGAGCTATGCTCAAAACCACAACAACTGGAACTTTAAATACGCTGCCCTGGGTGCCAAACCGTCATTACGAGAGTCCAATCAAGACAAAATGAAGTGTAGAAGAAAAAAATGTTTCAATGCATTGGCTACATGACAACTTACTTAATATCTAGATGGAAACACAAAGGTTGTGAGGCATGAAAAAATAAATTGCTTTTTAAATACGTTACTGGAATGCCAGTCAAAATCAAGTATAAAAAAAAAAACAAGCAGCACTCAGCTCAAACCACTTCTCCATGTACTGCAGTTCTAATTATAATTTATATTCAGCTTTATAAAATTACCAAGTAACATGCTAAAAGTAGCAATCTCTGTGATACCCCCACTTGTAAAAATGTTTCTTATCCAAAAAAGACCTGCTGCCTGACAACAACTATCTACTTGTTTCATGGAGAACACATGATCAAAGTAAAACATGAACAGCGAAACAAGCTCAAGATAAATTGCTTAAAGGATTACTGCACAAGTTATGGACCACACATGATAGATTGGCATTCTGTTTAGTTTATGGGTAAAGCCTGCAAAGATAACTGCAAGTCTCCAACAAATGTAATGAGCTTCTGAAAATACTATAATCCTGTCCTTTATTACAAATACTGTCATATGCATTTCAATACTTAAGGCTTATTCGTTATCTAGTTATGTAAATATTCTCTGCACGGCAACAATGAAAAGGCTTTCAATGTTGGTAATTCTTTAACAGTATGCTTATTAAAGCTTACTTGCATCTTACAATCTCTGACAAGCTTACCTGATGGTCATTAAAGCATTGCTACTTTAATACAGAGCAACAGGGCACTGCAACAGCATGTATTTTCTGAATAATAAGAAGCATAAATCAACAGTATAAAAATATGACAGAAAACCAGAACATTCTGCAAAATCAAGGACAGATGAAAAGCGACGGTCATACTTGTGGTCTACCTTGGATGGGGGAATACTCTGCACACTTACACTGCATAACTGCTCCTTGCCTTGCTTGGACACATCCAGAGCCACTACAATGGGGAGTGGAGTGCAACAAGTAGGAAACAGTTTGAAATGTCTCTGGCTGACGGTGATGGCTCTGACACTCATACCTCTCAACCTCAGAGCAAGAAATCTGGACAAAGTCATAGATAGAAGTGGGACACAAGCCCAAGAATAAAGACTATTTTTAAATATTGCTCTTATAAACTTAGAAATATAATAGAATAGTAGTAGGTCTTGCATTAGTATGAATTTTTTGAAGGGTATGAAATCTGAAACCCAAATGTCTGCCATTATTTTCTAACTTCAATCTTTAATGATTTGCTACTAATTTGCCAGAAAACCGCAATTTTATGAAAAACAGACCAAATATGTTATGCAAAAATATAAAATTGCCACACAATACAGCTGGGAACCTGTCAAAGAAGGGACACCTTTTTTAAAATTAGTACTGTTAAGTTGAGCAGCTGACAAACTAAGAGCATCTAAATGCATTTCTGAAATAAAAGTAATCTATAACTCTGATCATTACAGTTATTTATAATTGTAAACCCTCCAAATTTTCTTCCAAAATTGTCATTTTGCAGAGGGATTATTAAGGGGAGAGCAACATTTTGAGCCAAAATTGGAGACAGGTAAGAGGTTTGGATATTCCTAATTCTATAAAGCGATTTATTTACACGTACCTCTCAACCTCATAATGCAGGAAATCTGGATATGGCCAAATATATTGGGGGAACAGACAAACAGTACTAAAAAGACAGTTGATCGAATAACAGGTCTTGCTTTAACATGCATTTTTCTGAAGGTTATGACGTCTGAAACTCAATGTCTGTCATTATTTAATGACTTCATTCCTAAATGATTTGGCAGAAAACCACAAATTTTATGAGGAACAAAACAAAAATAAGAAGCAAAAATCTATTCATTCTGCAAAAGTCTGGACAGTTGTGAGGTATAGTTCAGCCGGGGCTGTCTCAGTTTGCTGCCCCCTCCAAAAAATATTTAAAATTGCAAAAATATGTAATTATGATAGTTAATGACATCCGCTTTCTATTTTTAGATGTCTGGCAGGTGTCAGCTATCTATACGTGAGCACAGCTTGGCATTGCTGTGCTGCACGCTGTGCCACACAAACAAGCAAAAAAATTAAAAAAATATTTAAAATTAAATATTACACATTTGACCCCACTCACACCATTTCAACAGTAGCAGGGACCAGTACAGGTCATCCACAACCATGGTTAGCCTCTGCACTTCTCCTAACAGGGATTCAAGAATCCTGTTCTTATGCTCTCCCTCAGCAGTGCACCATCATTAGTATGCATAGTGCACTGCCGAGAGGGAACTGTGGTCATGTCAACAGATGCATTCCATGTAGGCTCTACATGGAGCCTACACAGATTTTATTAAATCTTAGGGAATATCTAGAAAAAAACAGAGATACCTGTTTTCATGTACAAAATCAGAATGGAATACAAAATAAATTCATCCCAAAGTTGTGTTTTGTAACTCTGGCCTTGTACTTAGCTTCATATCTATATTTTTGTTATAACTTCTTGACATAGATGGATAAAAAGCAGTGCCACTCATGCTGATTGCATCAGCAAGCACTCTTCTTTTGCAGTGGTGAATTGCAATATTCTATTATCAAAACCACAAATAGATTACTCACTTCGCTCACTCTGCTTCCCTGCCCTTCACCCATATCCCACCCTCCCCCGGCACCTCTACTCATATCCCAAACAAACCACTCCTCTTCATTCCTATTATCCAATTATATACAACTCTACCTTGTCCACACCCACATTTCAGTCACACCTTACCTACTTTTATTTAACCAAACTTATCTGCTTTCCCTTATATCCATCACCTTGAATTCTCATCTTCCCTACTATAATTCTTTGCATCTTACTCTACTTTACCATCACAATACTATCATCACCTCAGACTGTCTTACATTAACTCCAGGCTTACCACCTTCTCTTCTATTATACACATGAACTAACATTGCACCATAATTTTACCACTGACCAGTTACATCTCCTCACCCCTCTTTATCACAAACCACAGGGCAAAACACTTAACCACATTGTCAAAGCCCACCCTGAAGTCAAAACATCTCCAACCTTATCTTCAGCTGCAAACATATCACAACATAACATAATCTCTGTTTACACCTGATATTACATTCTGAGACATAAATACCACTTTTACTATTTTTAAACCCACTATCACAGTTGACATGTTCCTCCTAACCTGCCTATCTTCTTTACTGTTAATTCTCATTCTTGCTACACTATATCTTCACTTACCCCCACACACCAATACACATCAACAATCTCCTCCAACCATCACCCCAATAAACAATACAGCTTCTCACATATCTCCTCCCATCTTTTCCCCTATACCCTCCCATATTATTCAAACCACAAAATGGCCTCCTCCCCTCCTATGAAACCACACTTGACACCAGTACCATCACCTTAGAATAAAAAACACTTCCCATGGTACTCCTTCCATATTATCTATCTACTCAAATGTGGAGACATACATCCTAACCCTGGCCCACCTTCTAATCCTAACCACAAGAGTAACCGAAAAACATTTAAAGATACATACACTGAACCTTAGGAGTATATGTAATAAAATGGAACAGTGCCACAACAAAGTTGCAAAGCTTGTCACATACTCTTAATATCACACACACCACTGTAAACCACTCCTAGAATTAAACTGGTTTGAACTCCCTGACCAACTGCTCAGGGTGTATTGCTTCTATTCTTTTTAACTCTCTCACTATCTTTCTGCATCACTAACTTTCTATTATTTTCCTAACTGAAATTAACATTCTATTTATTTATTTGTTTATGTATTTATTTATTTATTCATGTACTATAGCAGTCAATGTCACACATTGCTCTACCTACATACATTTTTTGGACACTACATCATGTATAGTGAGTCACTATTATTCTGTATAATGTTTTTAACTCTACAGAATCATCTAGATGTGTAGTATATATTGTAACATAGTTTGTTCTTTCAACTTATTTTGTATAGCATTTCTAATGTGATTTGTACTGTATTGGATTTTACTGTATTTTATTGTACTGTATGTAGAGCTTTTCTCCATGGGACTCTACTGAAAATGGTTCTGTAGACCCAGTCAGACCACCCCGGTAAACAGATGTCAAATAAATAAAAAAATAAATAAATTACAAGAAAGAGGAACATCAGAGGATGGGACAAAATGTCTGTACAACTGGCAGTGATATATATATTTTTTTTTTTTTGTGAGTAAGACTGATTTTCTGGATGCAATTCTCAGCTGTTAGTTCAGCACTATGATTGGAATGAAACATTTGAAGGAATTGTCTATATTAACCAAAGCATTTCTTCTTCCTTCCTTCCTTCAAAAGAATTCCTGTACATTATTAACAATCTGCTATTCGTGATTCTAATAACTTTTATCTGATAACTCAATAAATGACAGCAGCACATAAATAATGAGGTGACTGGAATGTTACAGATCAAGATTTAATTTTGTACTGCTTATATTCAACAGCTCAGAATGGAAGGTGAGTCTGTTTGCCAAACCATCACTGACTCTATTGTATCAAATCATACAATCATAGAATCATAAAATACGCAAGGCATCTGAGCCAGTGCACCTGCCTATCAACCACCCTTAGATCTTGCTTCTTTTTTCAAGGAACAGCAGGCCAGTCATACTAAGGGTGTATTTGTGGATTCTCATCACGTTGTCTAACTCACACTGATTAATTTGGAGTGCAAATTTGTTCCAGAGAAGGGGTAAACACTGCATGACAAATCTGTCTCTCCATGATGTTTTGTTTATTTGTTAAAGCAAGTTTATATCCCTTGTTATGGTGTTGGAGGAACTGTTTGATTTACAGAGGTATGAGAGGGCTAGGTCTACTGGATCCATAATGGCTGGAAAGGCAAGGCACAGATCACCTTAAAACAGTCTGTACGACACTGAATAAAAGAGCAGTGCTTCCAGTCACAATTTGTAGCTATTGTCTGTTAAATCTGTCATCTCTTTAGTTACAAATATTTGTTGTCTTTCTAGTTGTAAAATATGGCCAGTAAGATATATCAAACATTGTATTCAATAATAGGGATGATAAATGCAGAATAAAGAGGTTTAAGAACTTCCTCGGATTTAAATAAAATACCTTTTGCAACTGTATACACCAGATAAAAATATTTTCTAATCCCTGTTGCAACATAATGGTCAAAAGTAAGGGAATTGTTTACCCTTGTTCCAAGGCGTCTCACCATTCTTTCATTTTGAAGCAGGTCATTGTCTGTAGTATAGGAATGATTAACAGATCGTTTATCAAATCCATTTTTTAACATTTAGTTTTAGACCATTTTGAGCCCCAGTTGTTAATGTGTAATTTTAAATTAGAACTTCTGAGTAGCAGTATGGGACTTGAGGAAAACAGTGAGTTGGCAGTCATCCACAAACTTGGCTAGCCAGAATCCCTATTTGTGATTTGGAGATCTGCAAAGTAAATTCTGAATTGTATAGGTCCTAGCAGTATACCCAGAGGAGCACCACTGGCTGACTTCATATTCACTGATGATGCACCTGCCATCAGCACTCTGTGTTCTATCCCCCAACCAGTCTGCTATCCCACTAATACTATAGGGGTCAATATGGAGCTTATTTAGCTTGTTAATTATGTTACTATCTAGTATGGTGTCAACATTCTTGAGGTATCTTGTTTGAAGAACATGTCCACTGCTCATGGTTTGTGTTACTTTCTCAAGGAAGTTGACCAGATTCATTAGACAGGATTTACCCTTATCAAAGCCAAACTGCTGGGGTCATGCCCTGTAAGATTTTTGATATCATAATTAATCAAGTCAATTATGATATAGTTCTTGCCTTGGCAGCTGAGACTAGTCAGACTAATAGGTCTGTAGTTTCCAGGGTCAGTGGTGTGTCCACCTTTATAAAGTGACATCACAACTGCTGAGCAGCATACGTCAAGGTCAAAATCAGTGTCTAAGCTCAGACTGAATAACTGTAGAAGTGGACCCACTAGAGCATGGTTTGCAATTTTTATTATGCAGCTGGTTGTATTATTAGGCTCCATGGATGATGTAGTTTTCATTTTGGAGAGTATCTTTAGTAAGTGTTATTTGGCTATGATGGAGGTTTGACATTTTGTGGAATATGTAGGCTTTGTATATTTTTCTCAGTGGTGGAATTTACCCTAATTTTGATTGCTGCTATGCTAGCTGTATGTACAGGTTCTGAGTAGGTAATGCCATTTTAGGAATGTTCCAGGCACTGTTACATGTTTTTTTCTTAGCTTTCTGGCATACCTAAAGAAGGATTTGCAATCATTTTTAGTTTCTGATGCTAGCCTAAGTTCATGGGATGCCTTGTTTTCTTGATTTTGTTTAGTTCATCAATTAGCTTTCTTATGTTAACTTTGATATGAGGTTTTTTTTTTTTTTTTTTTTTTTACTATATAGTTTAAGAAGTTTTTTTTTTTTTTTTTTTTTTTACTATATAGTTTAAGAAGTTTTTTTTAATTGTATTTCCTATTTATAGATGTGGACCATGAGGCTGGTTTACTTTTAAACTCCCCATGCAGTTTGGATCTGATAGGGACTGCCAGCTTAATGTGTTTATCCATGTGCACATAGAGTGTGTTTGCATAACTACTTGTTGTGCCAGTATCTTGGGTAATACAGTTAATCTTGAATTTAGACACTTCATTATATAAATATATGACGTTTGAACATTTGAAGTTGATGAACTTTGTCATATTTGAATCAGTTTGGTGATTTTGAAGGAAATGTTTTCCAGTTTGTGATTAGATATAACTGGACATGGGAGTATAAGATGGCTAATTGATATTGATGTCATGTTGGTAAGGACCAGGTCAAGAATGTGTTATCCTCTAGGAGATTCCATGACAATTTGGACCAGAGATTTTTTTGTTTATGAAATCAAGGAGCTTAGGGGTGTAATTGGTAGTTAAAGTCTTCTACAATAATGGAATTCCTGTTTACATGAAGTTCATCTAGTGTATTTGAGATCCTGACATAGTTTCTAGTGTCCAGAAACATTATATGATCTGATAATTGGTCCTATTTAGTGTGATCTGAATCTCAATCAGTTTCAATTTTGGGTCTGTATGGATCTGCCTGCAAGTGATATAGCCTTTAGCAAATATGGATTCTGTACCACAGCTGCCGATGGTTGAAAGATATGGTCGATGCAAAACCCTAATGTGGAGTGAGCTCCTTCTGCACTTTTAAACCAGGTTTCTGTAATAACAGGTACATTATGAGCTTCAATTGTGAAGGACCTCAAGGTCAGGCACTAGCTTATTTAGGCTACTGGAACTGAGTAGAGCCACTTTGATCTGGTCTGGTGCTTGGTTTGTTTCTTTTGTTAGGGTGAGAGATCCATTAGCTTGACTCTGCCTAAAATGGCACTATGGCTGCAGTAAAGGCTTAAGCTAGTAAGCATAAGCCCTTGAATAAGAGGTGCAAGCCATCCATTGCAAAGCAAAAGTGACTGTCTATCATCTCCTCCCATGCTGACACAAATTGGTACCTCCTAGAGTGACACCAACTATGCAGCAAATTGTTGAAGCCAATAATATTTCCTTGTTGTTTGACATCATTTGAGGAGAAGAAAGGATTTCATTTAAAACCAGAGTCTTACCTGTGATATGTATGGAGAACTCTATCATGTCTCTCTACCTATCTGTCAAGATTTTATGTTTCAGATTGCTTACACCCACATGAACCACTGTTATATCAACATTATGTTCACTTGTCTTAAGGGTCTTTAGGGTCCTTGATATAGTAAAGATATTTGCTCCTGAGAGGCAGCTTACGGTCACCATTTCTTTTCCAGCCTCAACAGAGTTGAGTCAGTGTATTTGACAGTGGAGTCACCAATCACTAGTACATTTTTGATAGAAGGGTGCTTCAGTGCACTCATTTTGGAGGGCTGGGCAGGGACTTGCAGTGGGGGTGGTGGATGTATTTTTGTGTGTGTGCGAGTATATGTGTGTGTGTGTGTGTGTGGGGGGGGGGCTTGTTGGAGGGTGACATCTCATTTGGTTACGTACATGCTTATATTTATATATATATATATATATATATATATATATATATATACACACACACACACACACACACACACACACACACACACACACACACACACACACACATATGTAGTGAAGAGCTAAACACTGATTCATTATTTGTGAGTATTAAGCAATTGTTATACTGCCTAGATATACCAAGTGCTATGAGGTTGTCAGTTGAGGGTGGACAAGCTTACTGACATTCCAGTTTATTCCAAGAATACAGTAAAGGAATTTAATAATATGTGATTTTTAAGAAAAAAAAGTAGATAGTAGCTCAAAGGAGATAATACATGTTTGATAATACAAGAATGTGACTTAAGGATTTATTAATAGGTGGCTCTTATTTATAAAGTAAAAACACCAGGCTATGCTTACCAGAGCATAGACTGGCAACACTGTGCATCAGACATAGGCAACCTAATTAGCAATGCGCAATGGGCAAGATATATTTAATCATCATTTATGCAGGTAGAGAAGGGAGTACATGACTATGCAAGAGCTAACCAGACATATACAGTACAAAGTGGTGCATGCAGTAAAAAGTAGTGCATATAAAAACACCAGACTAAGCTTACCCATGCATAGGCTGGCCATACTGTGCATCATATCCCTCAACTTCTACGTATAAACAATCCAGACAAAAACACAAATAATGAGGTGGGGAACAGAGGCTGAGCCTTCAAATAGGATCAGATTTTAAATACTGCTCTTCTAAACATTGAAAGTTACTGGAATAACAGGTTATGCATTTGGAATGTATTTTCTGATGGATATAAAGACTGAAACTGAAATGTCTGTCATTACTTAGTGACTTCAATCCTTAATGATTTGCCAGAAGACCACAATTTTGTAACAGGCAAACTAAAAATATTAGGCAAAAATCTGGATAGCTGAGAGGTATGCTGTACATCAGACATTGGGAACCCAAGTAATACTGTATAAAGAGCAGGGCACGGTTATCATCATCTGCATAGATGGAAAAGGAAGTACAGGAGTTCATCTCATGAAGTGTAGAAGTTCATGTTTTTCCCAGGGAAGTGTGTGAGAAGGAGCACAGAGGTGCATAAAAGTAAAAAGTGCTTGTAGGGGAAGTGTCAGAAGTAGTAAGAGGAGCTTAATGTTGAGAAGCCTGTGTGTGTGTGTGTGTGTGTGTGTGTGTGTGTGTGTGTGTGTGTGTGTGTGTGTGTGTGTGTGTGTGTGTGTCATTGCCCCACTGTCTACTGAACAGGACCAGGTCATGCTGGACAGAGAGTTCATCTTTCTGTGCTTGCCCCACCAGAAAGACTTATCTATACCAAGAGTTGCACTGGCTGTCATATGACCTTAGCTAGATGTCTGTGTGCTAGCAGACTGTGAACAAAGTTCATTGGAGAATGTGCCAGCATGACATCAACCATAACCACAGGGACAGCCTCTCTTTGGTGCAGTCACATTCACAGCTGATGTTGCAATGGATGTGTTACCACTCCATGAGCAGGAGTTTCTTCCTCCATCTATGACCAGTTTCACTAACATTTGAGGACATAGATGACCAGTGTGAGGCCAGCTCCTCTTGTCCTGTCAAATAACCTAAAGTAGACACTGCATGTTCCAATGTGTAATTCATTCTGGCCAACAAATCGCACATACAATTCATGCACTCCCATACATCAGCATTCATAGCCTGGATCACCATTACAGCATCTTCCTCAGTGTTTAAATTGCATCATACGTCATTGCAATGTTGTTACATTACACTTATGTGATTACATAATATGAAATTTCTATCAAGGATGTGGCAGATGTGCATTGTGCTTGTTAAGTTTTGTGCTTTTTGACTTTCAGTCATGTTCTTGTATATTTGCTGTAGGGCGTGTGGATATTATGCTTAGGACACAACTGATGGCTGACAGGTACAAGATGGTTCTGTGGATGCACATATTGCAGTGTCAGGCACTACACATTTGCTGGACTATTATAATGCTATGTCTGTTGAGATTTGTAAAACTGAATAAGATAACATTTAAACTGTAAAAAATCATTAGGTGATTATAAATGCAACTGAAAACATGTGTTTTCATGCTCTTATATGAAGAATCAGCTTAAAATACTTACCTTATTAATTTTAGCACATATGCACTGTGTGCAGCTTCCTGCTCTTATGATAACTGCATGAAGAAAGAGACATCTGGGGTATTTTGTGATATGAAATTGTGGTACCAGAAGTAGACTTGTTGGGGTCTATATTATAAACACAAAAACTGTAAATAGCGAATACATCTACATCGACACATAAAGGTCGATGTACAAAAAGAGCGAAATACATAATCTGTGAAAATGAAAACGCTGAACATATTTCGTCAACCAACAGCGCCATGCAAGTAAGCTCAAACTAAATAAAATTAAATTAACACCCTTTTGCAGGGGGGGCAAGCCCCCCCACACCCCCTACTTAAATATACCAACTCTGAGACTGCACTACAGTTGGGAAAAGGATATATTTCCTCATCCCCACGATTGCCCTGCTAGCCAAGCAAATACGTTTGGTATTTTCATTCTCACTGATTACGTATTTCGCTCTTTTTGTGCATCTACCTTTATGTGTTGATGTAGATATATTCGCTATTTTGGGCTTTCGTGTTTATAATATAGACCCGACTTGTTGAATGTCTTTTTTTTATTTTGTTATTATTATGTTTTTGTGACCTGCCTCATTTTTAAACTATTTTGCAAGTCTACTGAAAGCTAAGCAAATTTTGTGCCATCCAGCAACTGCATGTCTCTCCTGCTTTTTGTTATTATAGGCCTTGCTGACTCTTAACCTAGTGAAGTCATATTACATCAAAATATGTCAAATATATGAAAATGTAAATTACATCAACATTTTAAAGCAGATTAACAGCTAACCAATTTTCTATCCTAATAATACCCTCCAGGGTGGTCAGTATCAGGCAGTACCAGAACTTATGTTGGGAATGAAGTATTTTTGGATGATCTGTTGTTGCCCAGTGTGAGTCATAATATTAGGTGATACTCATGTAATTTCAAGGTATATACATGGTGAAATCCCACCAAATATACCTAAATGGTACAAGCTTAATTATCAGAAGCTAAATCCAGGATGCCTTACTAACATAAGGAATTCTCTGCACCTGAAATATCTAAGAAAAAAAATCAAACTTTAGGAAAAAAAGTGATCAGTTTGTCATAAAATGGCTGCTGACTAATTGCTTCCTGTTTACAAACTCAATAATATGCTACCACATTGAATGCCTTGTAAGGCATTGCTGTCAGGCCAGCTGTTTTAATGACAGTTTATTATTTTTAATTATAACTTGAGTTTGCCTTTCACCATATTTTCAGCCTTGTGCTTCCAGAGTTAAGGAAAAGGGAAAATGATTAGGAAGGAGAACCTTAAATTAGAAATGCTTGTAAATACTGATACTGTTAACTAAGAACTTCTCTAATCAGTTTTAGGTGGGATGGAGCAAATGTTTGAGCCAAAATTAGAGTTGTCTCTATGAATTAAGGGTAGTTGAGAGTTATGCTACTTACTGATACAAAAGTGTAACAATTATTGACTTAAAAAATGCACTGATGAGTGGAAACAGATGGCAGAGTCAGGAAGTAAAAAGTAACCATACCAGTAGACTGTTATATGAAAACTGCAATCCCTTTCTTCATTGTGGTTCCAAGGCTTCAGGGGAACTTTATGCATGGTAGTACAGCTAGAGTTAAGGCAGCTCCATGGGAACTGAGAATTTCAGAAGTTCATAGGTAGTAGGAATGCTATCATTTAGTCAGATGAGGGGCATAGCCCAAGTTTTCCATTTTCCCCATAACACTGTTTGGTTAAGTGATTTACTTAGGCTAACACAGCAGGCAAATAGTGGCTGAGGGAATCACACCATGGATGACAGGAAGAAGTTCATTAACAATCATAGCCAAATCCTCTGCGTCCATTGCAAGATTTGAAATGTTTCTGTTATGAGGAATACAACTCACAAAACGGTACACATAAAACCACCCAGTATGCAATAAAAGTAGAATTTTTGTGAATCTTTAAAATAATCTAGTCTAAAAACTGCAATTGAGAATTAGAACAATCATGCCCATAATAAATTAAAAAAACATTATCATATTATTTTATTTTTAGATAGCAGCCTACTTTAATGAAGTAATTCCACTAGCAGTAGAAAACAACCAGCATCTGAACAGAACTCTTGTTTTCATTATAACAGATGTTATCATCCTCATGGAACTTGAATAAATGTAAGTTTCTTGGAAGTTTATCCTGAAACATATAAATATAAAATGAAGCTGTATTCACAGTCAAAGCTAACAACATCATTTCAAATCCATTCCTATGTCAACTTTATGTGCAGCGGCTTTTGTAGAAGATGATAAACACATATTTAAAGCATTTTGCAGAGCTCATCTTGGTAACAATGATGGATGCTGAGGTAACATGCATTCAGGCTGCTTTTCCTGTTTAGTAAAACAAATTACCGTTCTGTGCTACTTAAAAAATATTGTACCAGTTGATGCTGTAACTCTGGATATTTTATTAAATGTTTCATTATGTGCATAATGTTTAAATGCACAACAAGTATGTTTACTTCTTAAGAAATGTAGGACTTTTTTCTGTGATCACTACGTAAATACTGTTAGATGACAAGATGGCCATATCTGATGAAGTCGAGAAAATTACATTTGAAGATTCTGTTAAAGTGTTGTTCAGGATGTCTGACTCTGCTGTATTATGAGTGATTGGGTATCTGTAAGGAAGGTAGAAAGAAAATTCCCGGCTAATGTCTTAAAGATAATCCCGTGCATGTGCTACAAATGATTTTTAAAGACAATAGGAACCATTTTAAGAATTCTTTGAAAAATGAGAGTTATCATTTTAATGACTTACTGTAATACATAGTTCATATTCTTGTGTTCACATTTCAAAACAACTGACATATGAACTTTAGTGTTCTGTATCTATTACATATTCACAAATACATTTGAAAGTTTTGATTTCATTTTCAATAAAATATTATAGAAGCATGACTGTATGCCTAGTTCCATTTCTATGATATAAGTTATATCTATAGGAACATTTTGAGGTAACACAATTTGTCAACTCCAGGCTGTGACAGAAGTTTAGAAAAAAATGCTTTCCAAACTGTGCTGTGATGAAAGCTTTAAATGTTCTTATTATGTAATAGTTTAACTGACCTGGTTCACAGCATATATGTATTTGTCTGAATTTGAGAACAAGTATGTAAATAGAAAGATGTTAGACCTCATAGCCATTCTAACACAAAAGAAAGGCAGATTGCATATTGTACTAACATGAAGAGCCTTTCCTCCTATCAGAATTCAGTCCAGAAGATTATAGTGCTTAATTGGATGCCTAAATATGTATCATATGATGATAGGTAGGCTTTTTCTGCTCCACTTCATTCAACTGCATAAAGGACATTGTGAAAGGCTACTCTTCTCAAGCAGCAGGGCAGTCTTCAGGTATCTGTGAAGGACAGGAGATATAACAACTGTCAAGTTTTTCACGGGGACAGTGGCTGCCCCTTCAACATGGTTACACAAGTAATAAAAATTGTAATATAACAGAGGAGAGATACATTTCTCAATCTGCAGCCATGTGTAGAAATATAGAAAACAGACTGCACTGCTATGATGTAGCTCTAATGACAGAACTATCTGGGAGGTTGGCACTATGCTATATATCAATAGTAACTTGCTGATAGTAACTGCCACTACAAATGCTATAGGACACAACAGCTGTTCAAAAAAATAAAGTCAGGAGTCATGTCTTATACTGCATACAATAATGATTCATTCCAGTTCTTAAAAACTAAGCACTGAGCAATAAGATTGTGTAACAAATGTAAAAAACAAATAACTGCATTATGAAAAGATATAGTAGACCAAATGAAAGAAATTCACTTAGCAATTAAAATTAAAACATTATACACATTAAATAATATGGTTAATAGTGTTTCAAATGGATTTTAAAAGGCCTCTTGAAATTTCCCAGTACTGACGAGTGCCAACCCATGGAGGCATAAGGGTCCAAAGCTGCAGGAAATGGTAACCTGAAAATGCACTCACTGGAGGCTGTCCTTGCACTGGAAGATGCTGATGTTTGTGTGGTCACTGAAACTTGGTTCAGGGCTGCAGAGAGCACCCCTGCCTTACCAGGTTATACCTCATTCCACACATTCTGACCCCAAAATAAGCTCAGGACGACTAAGGGTGGTGGAGTTTCTATCTTCATTAAGGACAGGCACACCTCCAGACTGGTGTGCCAGTATAACGTACTGGAACTACTCCAGGTGCAACTCACAGTTGGCAAGACAGCCATTCAAGTTATAGCCAGCTATAGACCCCACTCCATGACTCAGGACACCCACTCCTCTTATCTGGATCTACTTGACTCCATTAAGGTACCCCTTAACATCCTCATCCTTTGTGACTTCAACTACCCTACCATAGACTAGGTGAAGTATTCCTGCACTAATGCACTCACTCAATGATTCCTTGACTTCATCAGTTCTAACACACTAGACCAGCTTGTCTCATCCTCCACAAGAGGAGATAACATTCTGGACTTGGTTCTCACCAACATGGGAGAGCACTGCACCACTCCAATAGTATGTTCTTCTCTGGTGAGATTAGATCATTGAACTGTCTCATTTGAAGTTTCTATCCCACTCAACTCCCCCCCCAACCTATAATCAAGCTAACAAACTTCTCAAAAGCTGACTACAACCTCCTAAGGGAGGGTATCTGTAGCTTCATACCACCGCCCCCCCCCCTCAAAAGATGCAAACAACTATGCTGAACAGTACACCAATACAGTATACAAGCACCTGTACAGCTGCATGGACTCAGCTATACCTAACAGAACTAAAACCTGCTTCTCAAGGAAACACAAACCTGTTTGGTGGACATCCTCTGTCAACAGGCTTTACAACAAAAGGAAGAAACTGTAGTCCAAGAGTAAAAAGGAACAAATTCCAAATTGGAAAAACTCTCTCCTTAGCCTCAATAATCAAATTAGATCACGAGTGAAAATGTCCAAACCAATTATGAATCGAAACTACCTCCGAAACAAAGGGAAACCACAGAGCCTTCTTCAGTTACATCAGGAACCTCCATGGCAAAGCCCAGGTTTGTTCTGAACTAGTACTTAACACTATCACTTACATTGATCCTGTTGACTTAGCCAACTTGCTTGCAGATAGGTTTAATGCAAACTTCAACCCCTGCCCCCCAAAGGAACTTTTGACATCCCCAATACTTGTCCCTCACCTCACATCTCCATAGATCAAGTATTAAAGGCCCAATCCAAAACAAGGAACACAGCTTCCATGGGACCTGATAGAATCCCAGGCTGTATTCTGCACTATCTCCAGCAAGAACTGATTTTGCCACTGAGCACCCTATTCAACCACAGCCTAAGAACAGGCTTAATTCCAGCAGAGTAGAGAACTACCATTGTCATCCTCTTGCACAAAGGTGGTGCCTCTATTGACCATAGAAACTATCATCTTATTAGCTTGAAAAGTTAGATCTGTAAAGCCATGGAGTGTATTATTATGGATCTCATAAACAAGAATATAGGCAATCTCCAAGCACTTGACCCCACTCAGTTTGGATTCATCAAGGGCAGATCTTACCTGTTGAACCTGGTTGATTTCTTTGAGACTGTCACCAAGGCCATGGATGAGGGAATGTCAGTAAATACAGCTTACCCTGACTTGGCCAAGGCCTTTGAGACAATCCCCCACTCGAGCATCATTGAAAAGCTAACACAACTTGGTGTAAATCCTTATCTCATCAGGTGGGTGGCCAACTGGCTCACTGAAAGGACTCTCAAGGTCAAAATAGGTGCTTCCACCTCTGATAACAGACCTGCCACTAGTGGAGCTCCCCAGGGATTGGTCCTGGGACCCCTTCTGTTTTACATCTACTTTTCAGAGGTCCAGAAAAAGACAAAAGGTATGTGGCTGGCCACGTTTGTGGATCACTGTAAGGTGAGGTGCTGTCATTAGCTCCCCAAATTATGTTAACATACTACAAGAGGGTCTCACAGCAACTATTGACTGGCACCAAAGTCATGGCCTCAACCTAAATACAAAAAAGTGTATCATCATATCATGCGGCAAAAACATGGCCCGTACTGATTCCCACATCAATGTCAATCCCCTAAGCACACAATCTGTGGTGACAGACCTGGGTACTCAGATTGATAACAGCCTCACATTCGACCATCATGTAGCGGCGGTGGTCAGAAAAGCCTTTTACTTGGTTCATCTCCTAAGTAAAGGGATTGCATCCAGAAAAAAATGAGGTTATCATCTTTCTATACTCCTCCCTCATTCGGCCAATAATTGAGTATAATGGCCTGTTTGATATGTACCTCACCAGACACTGGCACCAACTGGAATGGCCACAGAAATACCTCACAAAGAGAATATATGGCCTCCAATACCTGTCCCATGTGGACAGCCTCAAATCACTATCATTCTACTTGGTATTGTACAAATTGCTCAGAGGTGATCTGTGTCTTGCCTACAAGGCAATCTCGCACTCTGCCCTACTAGAGATGCTCCATATCCATAAGTCTAACTCCTCATGCATTACCTGCTCAAAAGGCCTGAATCTAACATGCAACATCAACAAAACCTGATGGAGAGACAGGTTTGTCTCCAAGAGGCTGCCCCATCTCTGGAATAGATTTCTCATACATGTCAAAGAGAGTACCTCACAGACCCTCTTGAAGCACAACTTTGATGAGCTGAGGGGAAACCAGAAATTTGTCCCAGGCGATCTACCTGTGTTTCTCATTGACAGGGGTGACAGGTGCTGACTGAGGTTTCTTTCTGGGGATAAACTCTTGTCTATGTTTGAAAGGGGCCCAGGGCCAGTAGCCTAGTAACCGCCTATGATCCTTTGAATCCCAGATTACTGCAGCCACACTCCTAGGAGTACTAACAGTTGCAATGCAGCCAAGCAGAGAGTGACATTTGGATGATAAGGAACCAGCAGCTCTTTCACGTAATGAGGACAAGATATGCAGGCCAGATAAACCAAGACCACGATGATATACATGCTACAGGTATTGAACTGAGAGCCAGTGAAAACTCAGGAGAACTGGCATAATATGTGACTGTACCAAAACAACACACCTCGCTCGTACAGCATGCTCGGCCAAACTGAAACGTAGAAAACAATGGAGGCCAGCATAGGTAGTCCAATACTTTATTGTATATATAATAGTCAATTCAAGAAGGGCATAATAATGCCCAAATATCCAAGGTAATCCAAATTCAAACCGGTTTCGGCAAATGCCTTCTTCAGTGAAAAAAAGTGAATTCAGTAAGCAACAGACATCATGAATATTTATATAATACCCCAGCCAATGGCAAACAATGGTATGGTCCATACCCCCCTTTTTTTCATTGTTATCAAAATGTACTGCAGAAATTATACACATAAACATAAGTCATATTAAAGACCACATTTATAATACATTATCAAATGATATTTGTGTATGTATGTAAATAATATTTGGATTTGGTAATGTAAATTCTCAATAACAATATAACCTAACCATATAAGAAATATTTTAGGTTGGTTAGTAATTATTGATTGCTGCAACAAGATTTGTTGATAAACAAACTTGGATCAATAGTTAACTAGTTAATTAGTTATGAGACTATTGAAACTAATTGCAGCAATCGATAATTACTAACCAACCTAAAATATTTCTTATATGGTTAGGTTATATTGTTATTGAGAATTTACATTACCAAATCCAAATATTATTTACATACATACACAAATATCATTTGGTAATGTATTATAAATGTGGTCTTTAATATGACTTATGTTTATGTGTATAATTTCTGCAGTACATTTTGATAACAATGAAAAAAAGGGGGGTATGGACCATACCATTGTTTGCCATTGGCTGGGGTATTATATAAATATTTATGATGTCTGTTGCTTACTGAATTCACTTTTTTTCACTGAAGAAGGCATTTGCCGAAATGGATATTTGGGCATTATTATGCTCTTCTTGAATTGACTATTATATATACAATAAAGTATTGGACTACCTATGCTGGCCTCCTCTGTTTTCTACGTTTCAGTTTGGCCGAGCATGCTGTACGAGTGAGGCGTGTTGTTTTGGTTTGCTCTGTTGTTGTTCTTCCCTGGGTCTTATTTACACCAGCTGGCTTACTTGGTCTATATACTCTTGGATTTATGTGTACTGGATTTTTGGATTTACAGTTTCATTTTTTGGTTGGACACATATGTGTGGTGTATTACTTTTTGGGATACGGGGCATGCAAAACGCCCATTTCAGGTACTGAAACATTTCTCTACAAAACAAGATTTTTTTACGTGAATTTTGGCTGATTATTTCTTATCAGGGCTTATTCTGACTATAAACAGGATTGTGAAGCAGCGTGAGTTTTCCGAACTGATATTGGTTTTCGGACTGTATTTTCCTATGCTCAAAAGAATTCACCTTTTGAATAACACCGATGAGGGCCTATTTTGAAGTACGCCATTACACTTTTTTCTATGATCAATCATTTGGCTTACTTCCCATTAGAGTCCTGGACTCTTAATATTTTATATATGGACATTTAAAACACTACTTTGTGTACTTTGTGGTATGGTAAAAATTCTTTTCTGTATGATTTATATTATGTGTAATGTATGATTATGAGTCTTTTGGGCCATACATTGGGCGCTGTGATTGTTGTTAATACTATTGTGATCTTGCGTATAATAACAAAAGAATTTTTTTAAGTACAACATTATGTGAAATATGTACAATATATTTGCGTTAGTGACATTTTGGTTTGGGTTCTCCCTTAGGGATGATTGTGATTAATGTATCAGGATTAGGTTAAACAGCACGTTTGAAAAAATATATATAGGACAATATTCTAATCCTATTTAATTTACTCGAATTTAAATATTTAAGTTTGTATAGGCAAGCAGATTTGAATTCTTTTAGGTTGGACATTTAGGCTAGATTTTTTTATTTTGTTCATTGATTTACATACCCGTGTGGGAATAGTGTTGATATCGGGGCACATATTTTAAAACTATTGGCCTCATCTGGATTTAGGTCTTCATGAGGCATCATTACTTCAATCGGGTATATAGCTAGTTGGCTACTAACTCTGGGATCTATATCCAAATCTAAGAATATATAAGAGGTGTGGTGTTTTGTGCTTTACATTATGAATATACCATGCATACACTTATGGATAGCATTAGGATGCCATCTTAGTCACTCAACGAAACAGTGTTTTTTATTTTGATTACTGTTTTTTATACTAACTACAGCTCTGTATATCATATCTTTGACCTCCCAGTATTAGGTAATTTTGTTGATCAATATTTTGTTTATCACAATAGATATAATAGGGACATATATAGGCTAATATCTATCTATATTATATTAACAGGAAAGTAAATTTATCCCCATTTGTCCTATTGGCCTTACTGATATACACTGATTGCAGGACTAACCAAACTGTTAGTCAAGTGTGGGGTGTCTTACTGCTCTTGAATATTCGGATTGAGATATAGATGAGGTGTGTACATGTTTAATTATACATTATTATGATATATATCATATCAGCTTTACCAGTGGTACTGGTTTGGTCTGTCCTATATGTAATTGATATAGTCATTGGGGGTTGTTGATAACAGTATTGGCATTAATCCTAATATATATACTTCATTGGCTTTTTTCTGGTTCTGCCCCTAGTCTCACATTCTATATCTGTTAGTGAGTCTTCCACCTGATCTATTGTGATATTTTTTTGGACAACCTGCTCACGATTATTAATCATATCTCTAGGATGGACCTGGATAATATTTTGGATGGGTTGTGTGCTGATCGGGACGACATTAGGGTCTTTGGATTGGATCAAGTCTCAAGCAACAACCAGGGTCAACAGAATGTTAACATATCTGATGATTGTGAATTGGCTTTTCAAAGTTTAGAAAAGGGCCTCAAAGGGCTAAGAGCCAACATATGGCATCTTAGATTGTTTAGGGCCTATTTGCACAAAAATATGGCCCCTAGAGTCCTTTGCATTAAGCTTCGACCGATGGTCAGCAGATCTGAACATAGGTTGACCAATGAATGGAATCAGGCGTTGCAAGATGGTTCTATGACTTTTGTAAAAATCTTGGCTTCCTACTATGAAAGGATTATTGACACAAATGTATTAGAAGTCAAAAATGTTAGTGCAGAGTGTAAAAAATTTCATTCTTCTACCAATTATCAAAATTTGGTGGTCAGGTTGTCCAAGGAACTGACCACATATGATAAAATGATAAGGGATAGGAAGATTAAAAAATTTAATCGGGATGTCATGGACTACAATAAAGGACATCCTTTTGAAATTCAAAGATCAGTGAGATTTCAGGATCCTGTTCCTGGAATTACTAGAGGCAGGACCAGAAAAAGACCAAGATCTATACTCAAACATAGTGACAAATCTTATACCAGTACCTCGGGGGAGGAGTCCTTGTACACTGATAGTGAGGGTGCACCCTTGGTTAACTCACCTATGAAGAAAAAAAACAATATTAACATCCCTTTAGAAGGGGCAGAAAATATAGAGGGGGGCGGAAGCACACCAATCAGAATAGGTACAGAATCCATGGAAGGATTGATTCAAACTTTACTGAAACAACAGTAACTAACTGTAACAATGTTTTAAATTTATCTGATACTGTGCTAACTGATGACCAACAGAAATTACTGAATAAAGGATTAGGATTTGTACCCAGTTTCTTTTCTGATCAATATAAAACTGCATCGGATGTTTTGGATTTTTGTCGCTGTCTTAACCTAAAAATATTTTTTTCGGATCAGAACATAGCAAATTCTCAAAGATCTGCTGAATTTAGATTCCAGAAATCACTTTTTCAACCACCAATGAATAAAAATGTAGCAATTTTTCAACAAGCTGTATTAAGGGCCTTACATTTTCCTCATTTTGAGTCTCACATTTCACAGGATAATATTAATATGTCTGAGAAAAAAGCTTTAACTGAACTTAAAGATAATCACAATATTGTTATACTCCCAGCTGACAAGGGTGGGGCAGTGGTTATTTTAAATATGGATTACTATATCCAAGAAGGGCTCAGACAATTATCAGATTCCACATGCTACATGTATATGGGAACTGACCCTACACAGAAATTCAAAAAAGAGATTGATGCATTTCTTGATTCAGCAGTAGAGGAGGGCATTATAACACCTACCACAGCTCAGCATCTCAGGGTAAAAGACCCTTCCAAGCAAAATTTATATTTTACTTTCTAAGATCCATAAATCGGTTACTAACCCCCCAGGCAGGCCCATAGTATCAGGTAATGGTTCACTTACTGAGCCACTCTCAGTGTTCCTAACCCAACAACTCAAACCATTACTAAAACAGGTCTGGGCTAGGATACAAGATACGACACAATTTTTACAGATCATACAGGACACACAACTAGAGCCTCAATGGTTGATGTGTACACTCAATGTCAAGTCCCTATACACAAGCATACCACACTGGGCTGGGTTACAGGCTTTGCAGTATTGGTTGGAGAAGGCTGAACTGTACCCACCGGGCTTCAATACACATTATCTGTATGTCCGAGCATGTGCTTAATAAGAATGTCTTTTATTTCCAAGGGGAGTGCTACTGGCAAGTACAAGGTATGGCCATGGGGGCATCCTTTGCCCCCATATATGCTGATTTGTTTATGGCTTACCTTGAGGAATGCCTTATTTATAACCCATTGCACAATATTTACTTGGTTGAGATTGATATCTGGCGGAGATATCTGGACGATTGTTGGATGGTGTGGCGTGCTGATTCATCATATTTACATGAATTTGTGGAATATTTTAACAGTAACATCTGGGAAATTGAGTTTACTGTTACATTCCATCTCTACAGTAGTAATTTTCTGGATGTTACTGTTTATCAGAATGATGACCACACTTTAAGCACCAAGATTCATCGTAAATATCTGCAATATAATACATTACTTCATGCATCTAGTATGCATCCACGCCACACCATCCACAATATCCCCAAATCTCAATTTTTGAGAATTAAACGTATTAGCTCTTCAATTACTGATTATGAAGACGCTAAGGTTGATCTGGAAAATAGATTTTTGGAGAGGGGGTATCGCATCTTTGATATTGTATCCGCTAGTGCATGGTCGGACAATTGTATCCGCTAGTGCATGGTCGGACAAACAGAATAGGAACACATTGCTTGAGTAAAGGGACCGCACACGGAATTCACAGGATACCACATTAAGATTTGTTACTACATTTGGTAGAAACCATCAGGTGGTAAGAAATATTCTAAATGACAATTGGAATATTCTGTTAGCCAATGATTATCTTCGGGAGATTTCAGGTACAAAGTGTCAATTCTCATATAGGAGAGGTAGAACCTTGGAATCACTGTTTTCCCACTATAAACAGAGGGAAAGTGGAGGGGCCAAATATAAACAACTGACAATAACAGGGGATGAACTTTTGGGAACTTTCCCTTGTGGCCACTGTTCTTCGTGTAACCAGGTGAATAAGCTTAAGCAATTTACCAGTATTAACACTAATAAGTTTACAATCTTAGAATATTTGGTAATTGCTCAAGCAGCTGGGTTATAAATTTGGCCACTTGCCAGTGTTCCGCCTTCTATGTGGGAAAAACCTCATGTTCACTCAGAATAAGAATAGGGGAACATCGAAGTGACATTTGTAATAAGAAACCCACGAATGATCTTTACCAACATACCATCAAACACTCCACAGCCAACTTTATATTTACTGTTATTGATAGAATTACTGGCAACAGGAATAATCAACAAGGATGGCAAAACATACTTAGCCACAAAGAAAAATATTGGATTATCCATCTTGGAGCCTTATTTTCACCCGGTCTAAATGACCATTTATGATAAGTATGTTGTTTACATACATATTTTGATTGTTGTGTCTTATTGGTATATTGTTACTTAATAATTGGGATCATATGGATGTATCCTTCATTTATTATATTTGATTATCTTTATGAATATATTAGTTGGTATATAGTATGTTTGGTGGCCAGTATGCACAACCATTTCGGATATTTTATTTTGTCTAATTGTTTTGTATGAGAATAATAATTTATATTATGAACTTGTTAATTTCAATAGTCTCTTAACTAATTAACTAGTTATCTATTGATCCAAGTTTGTTTATCAACAAATCTTGTTGCAGCAATCAATAATTACTAACCAACCTAAAATATTTCTTATATGGTTAGGTTATATTGTTATTGAGAATTTACATTACCAAATCCAAATAATATTTACATACATACACAAATATAATTTGGTAATGTATTATAAATGTGGTCTTTAATATGACTTATGTTTATGTGTATAATTTCTGCAGTACATTTTGATAACAATGAAAAAAAGGGGGGTATGGACCATACCATTGTTTGCCATTGGCTGGGGTATTATATAAATATTCATGATGTCTGTTGCTTACTGAATTCACTTTTTTTTGTTTGCCATTGGCTGGGGTATTATATAAATATTCATGATGTCTGTTGCTTACTGAATTCCCTTTTTTCACTGAAGAAGGCATTTGCCGAAACCGGTTTGAATTTGGATTACCTTAGATATTTGGGCATTATTATGCCCTTCTTGAATTGACTATTATATATATAATAATATACAATAAAGTATTCGACTACCTATGCTGGCCTCCATTGTTTTCATAATATGTGACTGTGCCAGCAACAAGGGATCAATTCTGGAATGCTCCAGGTGTAGGGAAATACTACAATACAGATGAGAAGAAACTGCAGCAGGAATCATCACAGCCAGGCCAGTAAATGGATGTAGTACTTTATCCAGGCAATATTCCTTAGATAAAATTATAATGGCTTAATGAAACCAAAAATTAATTCAAGAACATGGAAATTTAACCCAGGGATTCTATGCCTGAAAATGGCAGCCCTTGACTGAACAGAAATAGCCATGGTGACTGTTCTAAATGTGTCATATGTTTAGGCTATTACATTCTGATCCATAATGGACACAGCCCCAATCAACCAGTGAAGAATTCAGTATGAATGAGGGTATTGTCCTGAGGGAAGAAGTAAAGCTGCATGCTATGAACCTAGCAGTGGCTGTACAAATCTCTTCTTTGAATTCTCCTACTGTTAACATGTATAAATTGAAGAAAACAAAGCACAAAATGGAACATTATAGAACATAACAATCCAGAGGATAAGAAAAGGATGAATTAATTCCAAAAATACATTCTGTGATCACTTTATAAGGTAAGAGGAAAACCACTTTAAGACTATTCTTTAGAGTCCACAGTAGGTAAAAACCTTCCAATAGGATCCTGTGGTCAACCATGTCAAATGCTACCTAGAGAGCAAAGAGGGTTAAAACCTGAACAGTTCTGTTGATCCTGTTCCATTAGAAGATAACTTAGTACACTAGTGAGGGCTGCTTCAGTACTTTGCTGAGTCCAAAATCTGGACTGAAACAAATTACAATTAATATATTTTAAAGCCATGCATCATATTGTACATATTTTACCTTCTCAAGTACCTTAAAAGAGACAAGTCAGTAACTGTTAAAATTATCAGGATTTAGAGTCATACAGTCATGATCAGTAAAGGCCTCCTTAAATGATCATCTGAAGATTTTGGACTTGAGAGAAAAATAATATTTTGATGCTGATAAGCTTTGATTCCTATTTTTATATTAATTTCCTTTTATATCAAAAAGTACTAAAAAATTTTAAGTTTTTTATTGAAACATATATTACTTCTTATTGAGAATTTATTATACTTCATTGTTACTTTAACATTACGTTTTGGGGGGATGGGATTTTCACAAATGAGATGATTTTAAAATGATGTACCTTTAAGGACTTAATTGTTTGATCATGTGATATTTTAACAGTTTATATAACACTGTTTGATGGGGTGTTCTTTTAGTTCTGAAGAAGTCCCACTGAGTTTTGTAATAGGGATGAAAAGCTATGTTTGCAACAATTTATGCTTCAACGAATGTTTATACATACTCTGGTGCAATAAGTGCTTTACTTTATTTACAACACAAACTTGTTCTGTGGTCATTTTTCCCTTTTCTGTTGGTGTGCTTTGTTTGTTTGTGAAGTTTTAACAGTACTCCAGTGCCTCTGTCTTTGTGGATCAATAACCTGTTAAGTAGACAGCTTAATGGGTTAAGGGCAAGGAAAAGAGCAGCGGTGACAGTCACCCTGGAGTATCCCCTTTGAATTTATATCCCTGGAATAATAATTTGTCCTTTATCATGGCTTAACTGAAAAGTGGTTTGCCACTGTTTCATGGGTGCTGTAATGTAATCGATCAGTGCAGGGTGTATCTTATATATTTGTAAGCACTCTTTTATCCATGAATGTGGGATGCTGTCAAATGCTTTCTATAGTCTATCCAAGACATACTTAGATTCTTCCCCTTTTTACAGTTCTCCATTATGACTTTATTTAACAAAAAAATGATCCTTTGTTCCATATGACTTTCATTGGTTACCCTTTTGTTCTATTGCCATGATTGAGTTTTCTTCTAAATGACTATAAACTCTATCAGCATCAGTTCCAGTGTATAATTTATACATAGTGGGAAGGCAAGTTTTTGGTCTATAGTTTTTAGGATAGCTTGCAGGTTTGCTCTTAAGAAGTATTTTTTTCCTGCTGTTAACCAGGTTGGTGTCTGTTCAGGGTGTGCATATAAATAGTTCTTACTCATGGCTAAATCTTCATGTAAAGATGCTAATACTTTTAGCCAGATGTTAGGTACTGCATCTGGGCCTGGGGTTTTCGAATTAGGAGGTTTCTTAATTTTGTTTCAGTTTCTCTGGCCATTACTTCATCCCATTTCTTATCCTTTACATTTGAACTTCTTATTCTTTCTTTTTTTCTCTTCTATCCAGTCAAAGTTTTTGTTATGTTTCACAGGATTTTCATAGATATTTCTCCAAAATGTGTCTATTTCTTCTTTTTTTGGTGATGTTTCAATTCCTTTTGCCTTGTTCCCCAGTTCTCTATAAAACTTTCTTGGGTCATCAATAAATTGCTCATTTTGTAGTTTTCCTTTATATTTATTTTCATATCTTCTAAGGTTTTCTACCTGTGCTAATATCTTTAGTTTATCATTTGCAATAGTGTACAATAGATCTTGATCTGTTCTGATATTGTGCATTACTTTTATCACATCTGTCTTTGTAAGTAATTTTTTTTCTGTTCCCTTTTATGTACTGTGCTAACAGTGACACTTCTTGTCTTACCTGTTTTATAGTTTTCTCTATTCGATACTTTCATGATGGCCTTTGATTTCTCCCCTTCCTTTCCCTTACTGCTCTGTTTTTTTTTTTTTTTGTAAAACTTCATCTGTTATTAATTTAGCTTCACAGTAATATATCCTATTTATTTCTGCTATATCACATGCATTTCTATGAACGGTCATCATTACTTGGTTCTTTTGTTTTATCAAACTTCTAACATTTTGGGTCTTATTGACTTTCTGTAATCTATTTCTTTCATTGATCTTTATATGTCCATCTCTATTTAACAAGCGGTTCCCCTATCACTTCATCAAGTACGTGAATATCGAACGCTTACATCGTCGAATATTCAAATACTCGGTTTGTGAATTTTTTTGCAGTACATTGAAGACCAGCATTTTTGCCCTTTCCTCACTGTAGCATAGTCTCAGAGTAGGAATATATATTTAATGGGGGGGGGGCACAGCCCCCACAATAACTTCTTAGCGTACGTGAATATTCAACGATGTAAGCATATGATATTTATGTACTCGATGAAGTGAAATAGATGTAAACAAGCAACTCTTCCCTTAGATCATTTTCTCCTAAACTGAGGGCAGATTCTTTGTCCTCTACTTTTTGTTGGCATTCTACAGGAAGTTCCAGAGCATCTTCCTGTGCCATATTCTCTTCAGTTTCCTCCTGTGTCATCTGTTGCACTTTCATGTTAGAACTCACTGACTTATTACTCCAAAACATTGACTGTGTCAGAGTTGTCACAGTTTCCTGTTCCTTCCCTTGTTGTGCAATTCCAGCTGAATTTTTATACTAGTGTCCCACCGAAGGCTCCGAAGTATCTTCATATGGCAACAGATCAAATGTTTCCCACTGCACTGGTTTCTCCTTAATTTGGGGATTCATTATTCTATCCTGCTGTGTTATCAGAGTTAGAATTTTTATACTAAATCCTTCACTTTGCAGGTAATCCATGATCTCAGTTTCTGTTTCTCTAACCTCTCCATTACTAATTCTCCTTTCTACTTTCCCCTCTTTCTTTTCTTATTTTTTTATTTTTTTTGTATTGTAAAATTTTCCATATTGGGGTGACTTTGCCTGTATTTCCCTTAAATGTATTTGTTGTTGCTCTTTTTGTAATAATTAGTTTTGCTTTCTCTTTTGCATAAATATCATACCATATTAAATCATTTTTTTCTTTCCCATTTCTATATTTCTTCTTCTGATGTCTCCTGCTCCTCCTGTTTCCTCCATACTTGGGGGACTCAGTGTTCCATCATGCTGTGATATAACCTGTGTTAAACTTTCTACACTAAATCCTTGACTTTGCAGGTATTCCATAACTTCTGCTTCTATTTTTTAACTTCTACTTTACTAATCTTCTGTTCTACATTCTCCTGTGTGATCTTATTTTTTGTAGTGTGACATTTTCCATATCTGGGTGTCTTTGTTTGTACTTTGAATATCTTTGGGATTGCTTTTTGTATCGATTAATTGGCTTTCTCCTTTGCATAAATATTGCACCATATTAGATCTCTCTTTCTTTCCCATGGCTGTATTTCTTTTTTATACCTTTCAAAAATCTCTAGATTTTTTCTTTATATTTTCACACTTCCTCAGTCACTTCTTTTTCCAGATGGTCCAAGTTTTTTTGGTCTATATAATGTTATTCATGAGTCTGTTGTATTAATGAGCGCACATTTGCACTTGAAGCTTTTGACACTTTTTCCCTGTGCAAGTATTTTTCTTTCCTCTGATTTCTTTCTTTATCTTTTTGTATATCTTTTGCCTGGAAATTCTGGGCTTCTTGCGTAATAGTAACAATACATAATTTATTTCTTATGCTCAGTTGTCCACTCTATCATCTTTATGGTTCCTTTACAGCCTATCAGCTTTTGTGATTTTTTGGGGACTACTCCTTCCTTCTACAACAGGGAGGCCATCCTCCCCCTGAGCCTGGTCTAACCCCATTTTATGACTGTTTCCATGTCTTGAGGATTTAACGCTGTCATTTTTTCCAGTCCTGGCACCAGTGCACCTACTAGGATTGGGCATGTCTTTATTCTTGGACCAGTACATCCAGTTGTCTTTTTTTATTTTTTAACCTACTTCTGTCCATGATATATGTACTATAAAATACAGTCTATATGTCAGTGTCACCTTGGTGAGATTTTGTAAAAAAACCTACAAAGAATGTTACCATCTCTGTGTACATGGTTCACCCTCAGCAGCATGCCATGCATATTAATCATGGTGCATTTCTGAGGGAGAGCCATTGAACATGGTTATTGAATCAAAGTAAGGAGTGTACTGCCAAATGTGAGTAAGACATTCCCTTCACTGTCCAATTGTATTATGCCAATGTTTATTTTATTGTTTTATGTGTTTTTGTTTGCGTGGCACAGCATGGAGTGGAGTGCAACAATGCTAAGTGGTACTGAGACACCTGTCATGCATCTAAAAATAGAAACTGGATACAATTAATTATTTATTTAAATGTCATGTTTAAGCATAACTGAGTGGGTTTGCATGGTGCCATGCGGTGCTCAGCAGTGCATATAGGTAGCTCATAAGTATATGTGAAGGTATACCAGAAATCCACATATTCTCATAGCTAAATGGATATAGCTATGCCTCATGAGAAGTAGGTGCAGGGCTAGAATACATGGAAGGGAAAATAAGCATTTATTTTTGAAATACAAATTATACCAATTATTTTTAAATTCTGGCCTTCTACACTCCGCTTAGCTCTGCTAAGACCTGCTAAGCACCACACAGACACAATAATGGCTAAAAATGTTATGCACTGCTCAGTTCTTCTTGGCTGCTAAGCATATGAGTCCTCAAGTTTTCCCACTGCTCAGCTCAGCTGCACTGGTTTGCATGCTGCTAATGTAATGAGCTGCATTTTTAAATGTTGCCCAATGGCATGTAAGGGTGGGGAAATAGGCTATATTAACCCCAATAGGTGGAAACACAGCATAATCCATTGGAATTCTGTCTCTGAAGGATACTATGGCAGGCATTGGTGAGGGTTCGCACTTTCAGGTGCAGTGTTGGGGCATTCTGGAGTTCAGGGTCATGGCTGGACTCCTAGTAAAAAATGATAAGACTGGCTGCTACAGGGAGGTTTCCAGGGTTCAGAGTGCAAGGTGGAGGCCTGGAACTGACTGGTAAGGGAACTCACCAGTACAACTGGTATCCCTGGCAAAGGTGAGTAGTTTCATCACCACTGTAATGGCCTGAAGAGATGAAAGGGGGATCTCCTGGACACCTGAGTCCAAGAACTTTGGCCAGGGAATGCCCCTCAAGTATGTAAGCACTTTTACCTCTGTTTCACCAATATCTAATCTGCATGTCTGCTAAACTGGCATGCATAATGGTGTGCTTCTCTCCCAACAGCTGCAGAGGAGAGGGCTAGCAACATTGAGGTGGAGTTGGACTGTGAGTGTGGTGAGTATCAATGTATTATGCTAACTGTAGTGAAATAAGTAAGAAAGAGTAAAACATTAGCTGCAATAAAGTATATCCAGTAAAGCTTGTATTGCAATAAATGTCAACTTAGAGCTGTAGTGCAATAAATGAATAATAACTTTAGTGCAATAAAAACATGAAACAATGCCATTACCTGCATTAAAGTATATACAATGAAGTCTGTAGTGCAATAACTGAGGAAGTAGAGCTGTATTGCAAGACCTGAATAATGACAACTGTTATCCAATAAAAACTCGAAACAGTACTAGAAACTGCATTAAAGTATATACAATAAAGTCTGTAGTGCAATACGTGTGGAACTAGAGCTGTTTTTCAAGAAATGAACAATGCCAACTGTTCTGCAATAACGGGTCTATATCACATCAGTGAATGCTAAAAATAGCAAACGCTGATATATCAAACTTCAAAGTCCGAAAGATGAAAACAGAGAAGGAACGGATCAGTGAAGTTTTCCCAGGGAAAAAAAAAAATTGTTGGGCTGTTCTCTGGACTTTGCTGTTTTCTCCACTGTGGTGTGATTTTGGAATTGGTATATTTAAGTTGGGGGTGTGGGAGTCACAGGGGTGTGTGTGTGGAGGCAAAGCCCCCCACTTCATTTTGACTGTATACCCTTTTTTTTTGGATCAGCAAATTTTTTCCCAGGGAAAAAATTTGCTGATCCGTTCCTTCACTGTTTTCAGCTTTTGGACATTTGAGTTCAACATAACAGCATTCACTATTTTTAGCATTCGCTGTTATGATATAGACCCTGCAATAATACATGAACCAATACCAATAACACCAAGGTGAATTATGTACATCAGGATTGTCTTAATTTAACTATTGAAGTACACATGTATGCATTCAGGCTGTGTAAGATGCTACAGTCAAATATAACACTGTAATACCTGCAGAATGCAAATATAATGACTGCCAAATGTCTTATTTAACACATACATTGTTGGTTGACTTCACAGATATTTCAAGCCAATAACAATATATTGTGTATACCTGCATTCTATATACTAATGTATAGATTACCTATCTCTGTCATGTTTGTATTTCATGCATGTATGTTCCACTGTCACTGCAGTCTAGTATACAACTGTAGTACTACTACTAGGTCATATACTGGTTCCAGGTGAGCTCTAGGCAAATATCAGTCGATCAGTAGTCAGCAGTGACTCAGTAGCTCACTTTGTTAAATACTCTGTGTATAGTACATTTTTCCACACATAGACCAGGGTTTGAGTCCAGTGATATGTAGCATTAAATATTACAGTATCAGTCACGCAATGTTTACAGATTCTCTCTCCGCAGGAACTGCAGGTAAATGGGTGAGGTAGCCCATATCATGAGTAAATAATTGTGAGTTTAGATGTCACAGACTGTTAAAATCATTAGCAAGAATGTGAAAGTACAGCATAACATAAAGAAAATAAATACAATAATAATAAAATAAAATGAAATAAATAAAATATTTAATATTGGTATGGCTGGCTGTATGTCTAGAGTGTCTGTTTAAAGTTGCTGCAGCTCATTCATACATTCCATGCAGATGTCCCCTGCAGTCACTGCTATTGGATTTTATGCCCATGCCTACCAACCAAGGCATAATAATTCTTTAGTTTCTGTACTGTACACATACATGTCTCTCAAGTGTTATGCTGTCATGTAATATAATTAGTAGTGCATAATCTGTCTGTCACAGGATTACCAGTGGGTTGACTGCCTAAATTGCAAAGTATCATTACATCAGCCAACAGTACACCTTGGTAGTTATATAGTTCCACCTGATGTGCAAGTGTTCTCTCTAGTTGTGTACCCGCAGTTGTTACTGCTTTGCCCATACTGTCCCATGCGAATTGCTTGAGAGGTATGTATATGCTACAGGAGCTATAAGGCACTGGTACACATTAAGAAAGGACAGACCCAGTAGACTAGATAGTAGCACTGTTGTCAAGTAAATAGCCTATAATGGTACTAATGGACTGTTTTTCTCTCTCTCCTCACCCCTTATCTTCATTTATTTATTATTGATATCTATTGGTTATTATTGTAATGTATTTTAATGTATTATAATGGTTACATATTAACATTTCTTGTTGAATTATCTATTTTGGTCACCTTATGCTATAACTGTTACTGACATGCTGCTAACATACTGACTGTTCTGTCATTTATTGTTGTGTTTCACATAATATGCATTGATATGTAATTGGGTTATTTCCATTGTTCTGGCATTCTGTTATTACTAACCTATGTTTTGTTCATAACTAGCCTATACTTATCGCTATACCTCTATCACCACAGCACGTCAGGGTAGACCGGATCCCAGTAATCTGCCTACCTTGCCTCAACTGCTCATGGCACTGGGTCATGCCCCCTCCACTGCCCCTGCATCACCTGCGGCATCGGGTGGAACTCCCTCAGGGGACAGGTCCTGGCCTCCCCATGGGAGTGATGGCAGAAGGGCTGCAGTCACCTGAAGGCAACTACTGGTCATGGTGCACAGGATCATTCATTGGACCTAAGAATATCGCCTACAGCAGATTGTAAGCACAGTGGTCAACCTGATGGGGCAGGCTGGCATTGGCACCCAAGCTGCAGCAGTGAAGAAGCAGTTTTGACTTCCCATGGGTGGGGATGTCAGTCACGCTGCTGCCGTTTGGAGGCACATGTGACTCCAATTCCACAACACTCTCCCAATTCAAGGTGTTTACCCCGTCAAGTGTCACACGCACACACCCTGTCTGCTGTCTTGTCTGTCTGTTATTGCATCCACTCCTACCCAACTTACCTTCCCACATGTACCTATGTCCCTTCCCCAACATTCCACTCTATCCTTAAAAAAAAAAAAATGAGCACATGTCCCACAAAAATATATTACTCCATATATAGCTCTCCATTTCGCACACATGTCCACTGGACACAATTAATTTGGGCTAATTGGCATGACAATGTATTTATGTTGTCCTTACCACTTTCTCTGGGGTTTCAGAGTTCAAATTCATCTACAAAACCTGTCAAAATGCACATCTGTTACTGTACATGAAATTGATAGTTATGGTTCTTTCCTACACCCATTCTCCACATCCCTACCTGTCTTTCACATTGTTTTCCTCTACTTTCCCCATTTTGTCACTTTCCTATCACCCCCTTTTTCTTTTCTTTATATTTTCTAGCATGGGTTTGTGTGGATTTGCGCAGAGTGCACATCACTTCACTTAGCTCAGCTTAAATTGGCTGTAAAGAGCTTTAATTTCTACATGTGACGATTACATTGTTACCCACATGTAGAAAATAAACACTTCTGCCAAGTGTCAAACCCTGGCTCTTTTCAACTATAGCATACTGCATTAACCCACCATGATACACAGGCTTTAGGCTAAGTAGGCTTTTCCAGCAAAACATACTGCTTGCTACTTACAGTCATTATGCATGTAACTGAAAGAAAAAAAAAACTAATGTGAAAACCAGGAGTGTACCCTGGACTCTGGTGCAATAATAAATAATAATGAAGACATACTAACGGATGTAAGTGAGGCCTGTGATAGAAAGTATATGTGCCCTTTTATCAGAAACTTATGAAAAGACACCTGCTAAGGCAGCAATGGCAAAGTACATGTACAACTTGGACCCTGGTGCAGAAATGCAATCATATAAAGCCACACATATACTAATGGATGTAGAAATGTTTATTACAGCCTGTATATGTGCACATATATCTTGCAAATCCACATGCTTTTGTAGTGTTTCAGTAGCTCAGTCTGTTAAATACCTTGCATGTAGAACAGTTTGTCACACATAGTCATGGGTTCAAATCCAGTGTTGTGCTGCACTTCAGTACATTATTGTGAAGACAGCAACTTATGACTGCATCAGGCAATCTTACTCCCCACAGGTTACTGCTACTTAATTAACTGCTACCCAGTTTTGCAAGACAAAGGCCTGCAGGCAGAGACACAATGCACATATCCATATAGCCTAACTATATGTTGCCTACTACTCTGTTAGTAGCACTGTTGCATAACAGACATACCTTAAGCACATGCCTCAGTTGCACTGTATAGAGTACCTTGCCCTGGGTCTGCTGTAATGGCAGGCCTGACATGGCTGACACAATTATACATACAGCTTGCTGTCCACAAAAGTCTACACACTCCAGCCTATGTGTTGTAGACTGCAGCTGTAGAATACACAACTGTAAGTAAAGATAGTTGCTATAGACCTACCATACCTCCCAACCCCTAGAATATGGGATCCAAACACAACCATACTTAATGGGGGTGGGACAAAGGCCTAGAGATAGGGACATATTTTACAGTTTGCCCCAACAAAGAGTAAGTTGATGGAATAATAGCTATTGCAGTAAGATGCATAGTCTGATGGTATGGTGTGTGAAATACACATGTCTCTTCCCTCACTGACCACAGCCCATAATGATTGCCAGTGCACTGCCAGATGACCACAATGGTATAGGATACTGACCACACATATGAGGCAAAACTATGGACATATTTCATAAATCTCAACAGTGGATGGTGTTTGTACCTACCATCTACGATGCTGTAGTCTCCACACCTCAGTAATGTCCATCTCAAAAACTAAGACAGAGGCCAGAACCTACATGAAGGGCTTAGTTATTGAACTGTGATGGCATGTCATTGGCTAATTATAGTGTAGTACAGCTGTTTTGGCTGCAACTAGCAATTCTGACCCACAGAGTAGTGCAGAGGAAATTACCTGCTAATGAGCAGTACCTTACAAAGCAAGTAGAGGGTTATGGGGGAACAGGTCTGTATGAGACACAGAGTGTATTATCAAAGGATTACTGGAAACAAAGTTCAACAAAGGAGTACTGCACTCCACCTGGTATGTAATAGATTTCTCCATATAACAGGATGCAGATGGGAGGATGGAGGTATGGGGAATAGATACTCCAGCAATAACCCTGTATTAGGTCTATGGTGATGACATGTCATTGATACTCTGCTGTCCTATACCTACACGCATGCCTCTCAACTGTCCCTGATGTCAATCACATCTCAGCTCAGTCCCTGGCAATCCCACCTACAACATTTGGCTGTTGTAGGAAAGCTAGTGGATTACATATAGTACATAGTGAAAATAAGGGAGGGGGTACAACCCTGTAATCTCAAACAATGTACTGTAATTCACCTCCTCTCATTCTGTCCATGTCTCACATAATTAGTTCTAACATTGTAAAACTGTCCCCAAATGTCCCTGATGTACTCTGGCGAAGTCCCTGCTTCTGTTGACATTTGTCCTTGTTTGGTTGAGAACTATGCCTAACATAACTGTCAACCTCCTACAGTAAGAACTCAGGTCAAAGCCATAATTAATTGGGGGACAAAGGCCCAAACTCAGCGACAGTGTTTATGTGTTGCTAAAAAAAATAAGAATGTGATTAGACTATACTGATATTAGTGTAGCATAACTATATTCTGAAGGGTATAACATGTGAAACTCGGATGTCTGTCTTTATTTTCTGACATCAGCCATCAATGATTGGCCAACCATTTCTCAGGAATCTACAAGTTTGTGTGAAAATGACCAAGGCTATGGGCAAACATCTTGACAGTCTGCAAAGATCTGTATAGATGAGAGTTATGATGCCTGCAGGGAACATATACTACAGCAAATTTGCATTGCTGTCTGTCATTGTGGCACACTGGTGTTGCTGGACTGTCGCCATATAGTCGTTGTAATAGCACACTGCTATTTGTCTGACAGCGGCTGCATGACATATTAGTGGGAGTTTGCCTGTAGGAGACTCATCTCAGTAGACTGCAGTGATGGGTATAGGAACATACAGCAGAATCTGTCACAGCACACAGGGACGTACCCCAGTATTGCTACTATCCTGGTGATAACCACACACTTAGTGTGTTGCCAGACTGTAGGGTATGATGTGTGAGGGAGCAGTGGATAGTGCTGGCCATTATGGGTGTGCTGGATGTATACATAGTGGATATCTATGTATTTGATCCTGTAATGTGTTGCGCTCTTGTTGTCTTTCAGGAATCATGTACTGCAGGAGACATGCACCCTTCCCAACTGCGGAGAATGATATTATACTGCATGGACTAAGGCACCACCATCAGATCTTGCTGTCCAGGGGTAGGCACAATTGGGAACAGCAAGCAGCTTTGTGGGCAGACATTGTGCAGGTTGTCAATCAGATTGGCCAACTGGACAGGACCTATTTACAGGTTTGACACTGGGCCACAGATATGGCACATGCTGTATGACAAAGGGTGGCTGCTGTTGCCAGGGATCATGCCACCACTGTTGGAGATCCTGAGACAGAGTAACCACTCTCAGCCACAGGGGAATTCCTGGCAAACCTAGGAAAGACCAGCAGCTCCCAGGCATTCATCACACCATACATCATGGAGTTGGGTATCACAGTGCCCACAGAAGAGGAGCATCCAGGTAAGCTTACTGTGTTCACCAGTGTAATACTGCATCGGTCATTGTGGCAGGCTATACATACCAGTACATGGGTGTCAGGTCTGTCTGCATTGGGAAGGGTGAGTTGGGGAGTTATGCTCAGTTGTGCACACATACTGAGAATGTCAGCAATATAGCCATTATCACAGTAGCAACTGTACATGTGGATATATGCACAAATTACATTGTAGTGCTGCAACAGTTGGTGGTGCTGAAAATACCTCTCTCTCACCTTTTCATAGGTCCATTAGGTGTGGCCCAAGTCCATGGTCCTGTACCTGGTAAGTGTGATACTGTTGTTTTAAGGATCATATATACCCTAAGAAAGTTAAGAGCTGCCATTTTGCCTTCTGTACAACTGTTGTGCTTAGCCAGAGTAGGATATTTGTATGTTCTGTTTTGGAACAGTTAACTACAATGCATAGAGTGGGTGATCACAGGTGTGCCATTGTACAAACATTAACATGTTTGCACTTATAGTTATGAGTGACTACACAGCCTGCTGTACATGAGGAAAGTACTCTAAGATGCCTGTTCAAACACAACAGGAAGATGGTGCATATCTGAGGCAGTGATACTAGTACTGTCATATCATTCTCAATACAGGTGTACTGGGTTTTATGTTTAGTTCTATCTCATACACTGTCATATTGCATACAGTACAGGTGTGTTGTACTGACAATGTTAACTGGATGTAGCTGAAGTGCATGTTATAATGGGCCTGACATGTCTGTGTATGTTGTGAGTTTGTCTGTTGTGCATGGGAGCAGAAATGTGAAGATGTGGGGCTTATAATGCAGTTATGGATCCTCATCTGTATGAGTCTGTGTGGATTACTATACATAATACTGTAGATAGTAACATACTGCTGTTGTTTTGCTTCTCACAGGTGACCGGGGGGGAGGGTTGGAGTCTGTCCCCTTCACAATCTGATGTCAGTGTCTCATCATATGCTGCTGATGATGGTAGCCATAGTGAGGCATAGGTGGGGTTGTCAGTGGCTGAATCTGTCCCAGAGGTTGACATCCCTATTCTGCCCCCATTGTCACCATACACAATCAGTATGCCCACACATACCCAGTACCCAGAGGCCACAGATATTGGAAAGTCAGAGGGTGGTGACATTGAACAGGGCAATGTGACAACTATGGCATCAGTGAGTGTAGACACTGGTCATAGCCAGAGAACTGGTGAGGTCCCACACAGGCAGATTGGTAGGGGTGCTCATAGAACGACTGCTGTCCATCCACCACCTGTTGCAGGTGTCACATCATGGGTCACTCACTGCATGTTTCGGTCCATCATGATGGCACAGGCATGTTCTGAACACAACACCAGACAGATGCTTAGCATTATGGATGCAGCACAGTCTGACATCTGTGACTGCCTCCATCACATTGGGGACAGCCTGGATTGGTTCACTGCTGTAGTGGATAGATGGTGAGCTGAAACAGTGTCTGTTTTTGACTGCACAATGTATGTGCTGGAACATCTGGTTGGAGTTGGGAGTCAGTCACATGGACGAAGGTCAACAACACCATCTTCTGGGAGTCCATGCGGTCCACAGTCATGCTTCCATAGTGACAGTACCTACAGTGCTACAGAGGAAGTGTGATGTCCACACCATGACATGGCAGGCCATGGGCATGTGGTCCTGGGTGCTCCTGTGGGGGACACAGCCCCAGCATTTTGCAGTCACCATCAGCTACTAGCACCACATCTGACCTTGGGCATGGTGGGCCAATGCTACTCCTGGCAGAGCCAGTTAATGTGTTTGTGGCCTGAGATGGTGAACTGTGTACTCTACCATGTACGGTCCACAGTTGTGCAACATAAACACATATAGGGCTAGCACTGGGCTTGACTGTGTACATACACAAACTCAAATACCACTGTCTCCATGGCTCATCTAACCCGCACCCTTTCCTGACTCACACACATGCTGTCACCTGTTTGGCATAGCCTAGGCCTCTGGCACTCCCACACCACACCCTGTGCATGTGATGATACCTGTGCCACATCCCTGACATCCATACCATCAATGCAGGGAAATGCAAATATGTGTCTGATGCACAGGGTGACTATATTACTTCACATGTACTTGTGTTTTGCAATATTGTTTTGCCATGGCACTTGTGTTCTACAACAGATATTGTATGCTGGAATGTTTCATGACTACACATCAAACTTTGTGTATCTTTGTTGCTTGATGTTAAACTGGCAGTAGTTTTACAGAATGGCAGGTGTGTCATGGACCAGTGTAGATGTCCTTTCCAGGAGTCAGAGGGGTTAAACAATGGACACATGTTGGCAATGCAGCAGCACAGTATTGCATGGCAGCATCGCAGAAATATGATGTCTGCAAGGTAAGGCAGTATATGTGCATGGCTGCCTAGGTGCATTTGTGTATAACAGTGTATAAGGGACAATGGGAGCCATCAGCAAAATCATGCATTCATACTTTGTGACAAGATCTGCTACTCTTGATACATGTCACCTGGGTTTTCTGAAAGTGCAGATCTAGAAGGTGGTGGATATCAGTTATGCTTATATGGAGGAGGGCAATTTAGAGGCCAGCAGCTAATCACATGCCCATAAAATGCATAACCATTGCATGGAGATAGCCCATATGGGCATGCTCTTAGTGCTATAAGGGCATATATGTATACATACAGACACACACACAGAGTTAGCTGATATGAGATTAGAACCCCTTCCTATCTACTATTACCCATTACAGATTGCAGAACTTATGACATGCTCCACAGAGTTTATATGATATTAAACTGTCAGCCAGTGCTCTTAAAGTGGATGACATCAGCAGGCCTTGTAGAGGAGAGCAATTTAGAAGCAAGCAGCCAGTCACAGGGCCATAAAGTGCATACCACTGCATGTGGATAGCCCACACGGGCATGTTCGTAGTGCTGCAAGAGGATATAGCTACACAGAGAGAAAGAGATAGAGTTGGCTGATGTGAGATTAGAAACCCTACCAATCTACTATTATATACTACAGCTTGCAGGACTTATTGCATGCACCACAGAGTCTGATATTAGATTGACAGCCAGCACCCTTAAAGTGGAAGATATCAGCAGGCCTTGTTAAGGAGACTAATGTGGAGGCCAGCAGCTAGTCACAGGACCTTAAAATGCATAACCATTGCACAGAGATGGGCATGCCTGTAGTGCTGCAAGGGGATATATTTGCACGCACATAAATTGGGTTTTGTGAGATTAGAACCTCTCCCTATCTATTATCACACACTACAGCTCACAGCACTTATTGCACACTTCACAGGTTATATCTGTTGTCTGTGTGGATGCAGGTACAGTACTTGTGGAGTACTCAAAGTGGCTGTGTGTTAGACAGCATGTGTGGCCTGCAGAGTGATACTGCTTGGTACTGTTATGGTATCTAGTGTCCTAGGAGTGGGATACCTGGAAATATCCCTGCTATGTGTATGCAGTCATCAGTCTGGCCATATGTGGCTGTTTGCAGTTTGAAAGGTAGACATGTGTCTAGGGACAATATGGCCTATCCAAGGCATGTGTTGCAACCATTGCAAAAGCACTCTAGATCTGTCAGATTGTGAGGGCATCTCTTGTGTACAGCCCTCTTCAGGTCACCCCACAGATTTTTTATTGAATTTACATTGGCTGGGCCATTCCAAAACTTTAATTTTCTTCTGGTGAAGCCATTCTTTTGTTGATTTGCATCTATGCTTGGGGGCATTGTCATGTTGAAAGGTGAAATTCCTCTTTATCTTCAGCTTTCTAGCAGATGCCTGAAGGTTTTGGGCCAAAAGTGACAGGTATTTGGAACTGTTCATAATTCCCTCCACCTTTACTAAAGCCCCAGTTCCAGCTGAAGAAAAGCAACCCCAAAGCATGATATTGCCAGCACCAAGCTTCACTGTGGGGATGGTGTTCTTTTTGGTGATGCCACCTGTTGATTTTCCACCAAACGTACCTTTTGGAACTGTGGCCAAAAAGTTTAACCTTGATCTCATCAGACCATAACACATTTTCCCACATGCTTTTGAGAGACTTGATGCAATGTTTTGCAAATTTTAGCTGGCCTGGATGGTTTTCTGTGTAAGAAAAGGCTTCTGTCTTGCAACCCTACCCAATAGTACAGATATATGGAGAATATGGGAGATTGTTGTCACATGTAGTACACAACCAGTACTTGGCAGAAATTCCTGGAGCTCCTTCAGTGTTGCTGTTGGTCTCTTGGCAGCCTCCCTGACTAGTTTTCATTTTGTCCTTTCATCAATTTTGGAGTGATGTCCAGTTCTTTGCAATGTCACTGTTGTCCCATATTTTCTCCAGTTTTTGATGACTGTCTTCACTGTGTTCCATGGTATATCCATTGCTGTGGAAATTTTTTTGTACCCTTCTCCTCACTGATACCTTTGAACAATGAGATCTCTATGATGCTTTGTAAGCTCTCTGCCAACCATGGCTTTTGCTGTAGCAGGTAACTGAGTAAATGTCAAGAAAATCCTACCAAGACAGCTGAACTTTATTTGGGGTTAATCAGAGTCTCTTTAATTGATGGCAGGTATGTACTTAAGAAGACTGAATGCTGTAATTAAATCAAAAGGTGCTTCAACAAAGTATTAGTTTAAGGGTGTACATGCACAACAAAGTATTAGTTTAAGGGTATGCACACTTATGCAACCAGTGTATTGTATGTTTTTTTATTTTTTTATATTTTTTCCCCTAACAGATTTGTCTGTTTTTCAATTGAATTGTACAGGTTATAGGTCACATTAAAGGTGGAAAAGTTTTGAAATGATTTATTGTGTTCTAATTTTTTTATATCACAAAAAACAGGCATTTTAACAGGGGTGTGTAAACATCTTATATCCACTGTAAATGTGTATAACAGGGATGTCTGCTCAACTGTTGTGTGTACGTTATGTAAATGTGTTATGTAGAGATATGTGGAGTTTCTTATGTATCACTGTACTTTATATAGCTATATATATCAATGTTCCACATACTGATAGATACACTAATCAAGGATAAATGGGGGTAGGGAGAGACAAAATATATATATGTATGTAGTTGTATGCATGTACAGGGGTCCACTTCTAAATCTTGAAATCTCATAATGTCGAAATTCAAAATACTGAGTCCAAAATCTTGAAAGTTCAAAATACTGAAAACTCAAAATACTGAATTTCATAATATTGAACAAAACTACAGGATACTTATACTTACTAAACTCCACCAGAAGTACATAGAGAAAGAAATAAAAGACAAAGCATATTAGTTTTGTCGAACTATTAGCAGGGTCCAAGCCTCCCTGCACCCTCCATGTGCTCCCCACACCCCCTGCTACTTAAATATTTCAACTCCAAGATCACACATTACACACTAAGATGAGTTATGTTGTTGTATAGCAAATTAAAAGGGAATACGACTAAGGTTGCAACAGGCAGTCATGAAGCACATAATGGTATGTTTGCCATTGTCTTCTATGGAGTGCGATCTTGCAATTGATATATTTAGGTAGCAGGGGGGTGTGGGGACTGCAGCCCCCCACATGGGGGTGGAGGGGGGCTTACCTCCCTGCTTATAGTTGGAGAAAAGTAATATGTTTTGTTATGTAGTTATGCTGGAATATTGTAAGTGTTGGTGTACTCTGTTTTTTTTTCGATATTATGAAATTCAGTATTTTGAGTTTTCAGTATTTTGAACTTTCAAGATTTTGGACTCAATATTTTGAATTTCGAGATTATGAGCTTTCAAGATTTAGAAGTGGACCCTTGTACAGACATATTTTCACATAGCAGGTATTTGGCCGGAAGAGGAAACAGACATGGGCTCAAGTAAGTTTAGGAGCATGCCCAGTTTGACTGTCAGTACTTACAAGGTGACTCCAGGCCAGAATTACCTGTACTCCACTCTGAGATTATGTGTGCTGCAGGCCATTGGCTGGTGCACCTGTTTCCACAATACAGCACTTCCCTGATATTGCCAAAGGCATTCCCCGGCTGTTTGTTGTACTTAATATGTGACTGATACCTCTCAACTGTACAGATATTCACAGAATGTCTCAATTTTTTGCCTCATATTTTTGGTCCATTTTTCATAACACTGTAATTTTCAGGCATATTAGTGACACATCATTAAAGATTTTAGTTAAAATATAATGACAGACATTTGAGTTTCATACTCCATACACATCAGGAGATTCATGCTAATGCAAAAACTGTTATTCTATGAACTGTCTACATTTGTGAGAGCAATATTTAAAACATGTCCCTATTTTTGGGCCTTTATCCCACTTTTATTCATGGCGTTGTCAAGATATCTTGCTCTTAGAGGTTGAGAGGTATGATATGACTGGGCTACAAGATGTAACACCACACACACAGGGTGACAGTCTGCATACCTCTCACTGTACATGTTTTTGCAGAATGTTCAGCATTCCTCTCCATATGTTTGCTCTGTTCCTCATACAGTTGTGGTTTTCTGGTAATATACTGTACAATGCAGTCACAGAATTGTTGTAACTACTGACACATTTAAGTGATGGCCTTTATATCCTGCAGCTAATCTGAACTGTTGCAACCTGTTGTTATACTAGCCACCTCCTAGGTTACCCAGAGCACATGTAATATATGTCTGTAATTTTCTTGCAGTTATAGATTGAGGGGTTAAGACAGTCTGTGGGAATACCACCATACGAGTACCTCACATGCAAAAGATGTAGATGCTGCCTGATTCAAACCATCAACACCTTCACCCATACTAATGTCCATAGCCCAGTGAGACACACCAGCTGTCAGACAGAGAAGTTTCATTCCCCACACAATCAACAGGATACAGACATACGTTGTCACCCCTGCATTATGTGGGAAATACAACGTGTGGCCAGGTTCTATGTCTGGAATTGTCTGGGCTGCTGATATATCATTGCAGATGTACTGTTACAGCTGTTGCATGGGAACACTGATGTGTTGGGGGTGGGGATGACCAGCCCATGCTCTGTTGGCCTACACAGTTGTGCGACTGTTCCGTGACCCCACTGTTTGGCATCTACCTTGAATACTGTAGGGGGGTTTTCAGCCATGTGTCCTAGTGAATATTATGGGGCACATACTATTGGACAGAGTACCTGTTGTCCCAAGTGGCTCTTAGATCTCACAAGTGGCCCAGTAGCCCACTATATTCCCTTGCATACATGAGGCAGGTCCATACATACACTACCACATTCTAGTACCCCTTACATGTGGTGATTAGCTGTGTGACTTACCTTGCGAATGCAGCAGTTGACCCACCTATAGTTTGGGGCTAACTCTTTCTGATGCATGCAGTCCAAAGCCAATACATTTTGAGGTACAGGTTATGTGGGCTGGCTGGCATCATTTTTACTAATATGTATGTGAGTCGGAGTAAGATGTCAGTCCCTCGGGCCCTTGGTTGTCAGTGCATGTGCTATGCATTGTCTCTTGGCCAAGGCCAGGGCATACTGGATACGCCTATGTCTGCCTACAGGGAAAACCTCAGGGGTTCCCTCCTTGAAGTCCCACTGTGGATGTGCCTGTGGTGACCTAGGTACTTGGTGGGGGGCTGTGTATTTCTTCCTTTTGCTGATCCACAGCAGCTGTTCCAACAGGATCATACTGTGTAGCATGGCACATACTGTGAACATGTGTGCACATGTGGCTGAAGAGTACTTCAGGCTTCCATCAGATATATTGAGGCACCGTAACTATGACTTCAGCAGCCCAAACACATGCGCTATGATGTTCATAGTTTGTGTGTGTGCCTCATTATGGCATTCTTCGGTAGGCATGTGTGCATTTCTGATAGGCGTCATCATCCATGGTTCCAGTGCATAGCCAGCATCTCTCAGTAAATGGTCATGTGGGATGTCCCTCCTAGCAAACATCTGGTGCAGCTGTGATGCGTGCCAGATATGGGAGTCATGATAACTGCCAGGGCTGCCAGCATGCACATTCATGATAATGCCCTGGGCATTGCACATGACCTGGCAGTTGATGGAGTGGTACCCCTTGCGGTTGACTTAGCTTCTACCCTCCTTACCGGGTGGTGCCTTGATGTGTACATGAGTGCAATCTATGACACCCATTACTTCAGGGTAGTGTATTACATGGTAGAAGTGCTGCATACTGCTGGCCCTCGCCTCAGGGGTGAGGGGAAAATAAATGTGCTTACTGGCATGTGGTAGCATGGCATCCAAGAACTGGTGGAGTACCCTGGATGCTGATGCCTGTGAGACCCCCATCATGTGTCTAGTTGGTATTTGGAATGTACCCGTAGCTAGTATCCTAAGAGGTACACATACCTTTGTTTCCACTGGGATGGGTTCCCCAATGTTGGGACTGGGTCTGGGTTGAGTTTGGCAGAGCTCAGTGAGTTCTTCTGGTATGTTCCTGTCCGCCCTGTAGCACTCTAAAATCTCCATCTCATGTAGCCCCTAGAAGGTTACCCTGGGCCTGAACACTTTTCTCCTTCTCAGTCTAGGCCTATGGTCAACAGCAGCAACAGCACTGACATCAGAATCTAGCACATACATATGTAGCAGACCTGCAGCAGCCCCTACCATTTCATTAGTTAAAAGTCCCAAGTCTGTACTCCACTAGTGCATAGTATGGGGATGAAATCAGATTGTAGGGTTGCTGCAACCTTTATAGTGCTCTGCTGTAGGTGCAGCCTTTGTAATTGGCTACCTATGATGCATTCCACCTGACAAGTACATCATTAAGGACTGTTAATAGCCCTAGTTCAAGTGGAACAGGGGTCATCAGTAATTAAAAAATCATTGCATTTCTCAGCCAATTTTTTAACAGCCTTCCTTGCTTAGCATGGTGGTGTGCCACACAAGCCCTCACCACAAAGGTAAACAATGCTCAGTAGTCACTGCACACACCTCCATGAAAGGTCATGCCCAGCATGGCGGGCGCAGTGCAAACCCACTCAATTCTTCTGAAACACAAGCCCTGAAGGTAAACAAAGCTTAGAAGACACTCTACATGCCCCTACTGAGCACAGCTGTGTGCCACGAAAACATCAGGTTCCGATGTGCTCCAATAAGCTTAAAAGAATGTGGACAAACCCCCTTTTGATGACAGCTACATCTTATGTGGACAGCAACATGGTTCTCTGCCTACACGGATGGGATCTGTGTTCATGGATACCCATTCATGCTATTTAGTAAACCCAGCTCATTTGCATAGAAATCAATGCACACAACCTGGGAACTACACAGTTCCAGCCCCTGCCTTGTTAGCAACCTTGTACATACTCCACGCAGCATCCTATAATGCACTGCTGTTACATACTACTAATTTTCATTTTTATACTTTTTAATTTTTTTTTTCTTAACAGCATGTTAGTGCACTGTGGCATGCCATGCAAACATATCCTTTTATTAAAAAAGTATATTATTTTTAATTATTTTCCATTAGGTTTTGGACACACAGTGGATAGTTTTGCACATATCTGTGTTTGCTATGCTATTTCTGTCCTTCTGACTGCACTTTTACAGCCCATGTTTTCTGGTTAAAATCCTGTACACGGAATTTTTACATATACATTTTGGACACCAACACCGGGTCTGCAGGACTGCCTATCTGCTTGCTAGATCACTCTACCACCCTCATTTGCATGCAAATCCCCTGCTTATGAGGTGATTTGCATGCCATGTACACTTCCGTGTTGGCATGGTCATGCACGCCCCTCAGCTCTGTTTACTGGATTGCAAACCTGCTTACTTGCATGTAAGCAGTGTGCCACTATGCCTACACAGAAAATAAGTTTGTGCAGACTTTATTAAACTCCCCCCAGGGTTTACTTCATGAAGGTACACATAAAGACAATTAAATTCATAGATTAGTACTAACCTAACTACCCTCGTGGGCCATTTCAAGCCTAGCTAATTATCTAATGTAAGAATCAAACCCTGCACCTTGTGTTTGTAAGGTAAACACCTTAACCATTATGCTATATTCCCATCCGACAATACTACTTTCCTTTGCTTGCTGATTTTATCATCTCACCATTTTGAGCGCCCACAGTCTAGAAGACACCCATGTGCTTTTTTATTGCTGCAAAATCCATGAAAATGATACAAACTCATGTCATGAAAGGTCAAACCAAGACATCTGTAAGCAATGGAATATGTTCTGAATTAGGTGCTCTATACTAGAGTAGATTGTTTTCTTTCATAAAAATATGAGGAATACAGCTGTAATACTATATTGCATTATAGATCAAATAAGTCATAATAGTTGTTATAACTGATCTCAAAACATAATGACAAATCCATAAACTCTCATTCTTCATATGAAATATTATGAATATAGTGAAAGATGTTCATAGTAGTGCATCTATATAAGTAAACATGCAATAATATAAGAGCTGTCTCCCATAGCTGGTGATTAAGGATTATAATCATAGGCATCCTATGTACAGTTGACCAAGCACCCATTGTGATTGTGCAATACATGGTGATCCCATAGCTTAGGGTGTTTTATGTATGACTAGCAGCACTCTGAAGTATTTGTTGTTTACAGTTACCCCAGCTGGCTGATTGTTAATTGCACTGCAGTGGTGCAAGACTTTCTAACATCCTAAGAATATAATAATGAATAAAAAAGAGTAATTAATTCTAAAAAGGGAAGTGTTCCTAATGTCCATTTTGCACAAGTTCCAGGGTGAGATATTTTTATTTTGGCATGCTTAAAGGCATAACAGAGTTATATCTGCCTCCTCCGCCCTTACTTGGCAACTGAAATCTGTCAGGTAGAATTTCAAAGGAAGAAAAGATCTTTACAGCATCGCTCTAAATCAGTGAATTCTTATCTGCACTCTAGTTTTCAGTAGAAAAGACATTCCTCCTCTGCTGTGATTATGGATGGGTGATTCCACAGGGAGGTATTGTCTACTAATACATATCTTAATCACACACCTTCCAAAGATACTTAAAATAATGAGAAGTGAAACCAACTGTGTGCTGTTTCTATATGGATTGCAGCAATGAGATCTATGCCATTATATGAATAGATGTGAATGGCTACATAAAACTGAGGCCTCTAACCTTGCCCATAGTGAAATAGTACTGTTACTGAAAGGATATCTTGTAAGGTTAATGTTTCCACATATTACAGTATTTCTCAGCTCTAAACCACTTTGATCCACCGGAGAGTGCAATAATGCTTCATAATGTCTCATTTGTTCTCCTTTCCATAGTCTGTGAGATTTATTTTTGCAGATTCCTCAGCCAGATGTATTTAGGCAAAGGAAGGAGTCTGGGTTTATAAAATATCTTGCAAAAAATATCGCTTGTAGTTTGTTAACCCTTCCTGACAATAGAAAGGGTTGTCTTCTCCAACTGTGACTATCTGCTTCTAGCAATAATTGTCTCCAGTTAATAATGTTTAACAGAAATACCATGTAATATACTCAAATAATGAATGGCAGGGAGATGAAAATTCTTAAGGGCAAGCAAATGGAAAGGCTTCCAGTTATAAGATGTCTGAGTCATCCAAAAGAGTTCTGAATTTGAGACATTCACCTTCGTATTAGAAACATGGACAAATTTAATTCAAAACATCCATCTACAAACATGATAAGTGTGTCATTGTCTCCCTTTACTTGATGTCATGTGGGTGAGATTATACTTCTTGTGTATGTCTTCAAGATCTCAACAAAGAATAAAAATAAAGAAGGTGGCAGCGAATATCCCTGTCATATCATGATCAGTAGTGGAATGAGAGTCAGTTGTATTACTGAGGACTGTAGCTACTGGGGAGGAGCAAAGGGTATTGATTGCCATAGCAACTGAATCAGAGAAGCCCCAATCTGTCAGGATTTCTCATAAGTAGTCCCAAGCTGTAAAGTCAAAAGTTTTTTTTTTTTTTTTTTTTTTTTTTTTTTCAAAACAGCTAGAACCACACTATACATACTGTTTTGAACTGCTTGGGTAAAGTTAACCAGTGATCTTAAATGGTACCCTTTTGAGCATGTCTTTAAATACCTTTCTTGATTAAGATGAGTTAAGTATGGCACAGTATGTTTTGTACCTTGCTGGTAACAATTCTGTCCCAAGAGAAATGGGCCAACAGTTTGAGACTATGGAGTGATCATTTCCTGCCTTTGCTATGATGATGATACAGGATATGTTTTAAGGAGGGAAGGATGCCAGATCTAAACTTTTTTCAAACAGGCTTCTAAGGGTGATTCCCTACATTAGGCAATAGCAACATGTAAATATCCACTCATAGCTCATCAGGCCATGGACTTTTCTATTATGTGTAGATTTAATCTATTTCTAAACCTCATCTCAATTTGCCGTGGCTAAACATTGCCAAACATCATCCATAAAGAATGGTAGCATTAAAATTTCTAGAAACTGCTTAACCCCCTCTTTGCTGTTCTGTTTAATCATTGTAGGCTAATAATATAATAATTTACAAAAGGGTAAAATTGTCTCTTTGCTTTGTTAACATCTGACTGTACTTCCTAACAGATGCTGTTTTGTTGACATATATACTGTACCTCCTACAGTTCTAAATGTTCTTTTTGTCAATGCCTGTTTGTGAGAGATCTACTTGCTTTACATTTTGTGGCCAATATTTGTGCTGCCACAGAATGCAGAACAAGTAGGGTTCTCACAAACTACCAAGAAGATTAGCAAACAAGGCTAAAGGTTGCATTCACAGTTACTATACAACTGTTTTAAGGCTATTCTCGCTGTCTGTGAATGAGTGCAGGTAAGCCACAGTACATAGAGGTCACATATGCCTCAGCCTTCTCTGCTACTACTGGCAAAATTCCCCCTTCAAGGTTAATCAGCCTTCCATCCCCATTAGTGTATTGTGACTCCGGGCTCCCAGATAAGTTCCTACAAGCAATAAGACCCCAGTGCCTCTCTTCTGCTCCCATCTACTGGATGCTTGATTCTTTTTCATGGACCCTGCTTCCTTATATGGTTTAGGCATGTGTCTGGAACTATCTTTTGCCCAGCTGTACATTTAACTAGTTCATTGTATTTGTATTGTGGTGCTATAGTACATTACCTTGCCACTCCTATCCTGACTCTGACTGTCTCTTAACTGCCTTCTCAGTTTATATAGTCTATCCTGTCCTATCTACCCTCCTTTGCTTCCTTCTGGACTTTTCCTAACATTTCTTCTCCCCCCCCCATAGCAATCATTTCCTTCTTGTCCCATTTCTCCCTTTATTGTTTCTAGAACTACCTACACTTCACTATTACTTCTTCACCCTCTAAAACAACCATTTACATTTTATTCACTCTCCCATATTTTTCTCTCACCAACCTGAACTCCCCTATCAGCATTTTCTGCCACATTACCTTCACCTTTAGCCTCTTTGCTACACTGTTGTCTCCTCCATAATTCCTCTCTTTTTCTTACCTTGATGATTGTTTTTCTTTTCTTCAAAGCAGAACTGGGAAACAGGCCTTCCCGGTCCATTCACCCGTCACTTCACTTGGGCTCACTCCGTTCCTCTACCCTGCCCCTTTTCCCACACACCCCTGCATTCACTACACTTACACTCTTCTAACCACTCCCCTCCCATCACATAGCCATTCTACCCCTCACTGCTTCAAGCCACTCCCCCTCTCTCTCCACCAGTTTCACTCCTCATTCTCCCCATTCCCTTCCTGTACATTTAGTTCTTCACTCCCTGTTATACTTCCTCTCACCAAAATGTCTCGCATTCGATACCAAATCCTCTCCCTACGCTTTCTTTCCTTTATCTTATTAACTCTACTCAATACCACACAACTACACCCTTTCTCCCCACCTCCTAATTCTTATTCTTCCCTCCATTTTCCATGCAACCCATTCAACTCATTTTCATATATTAGCCCTAGCCTTTTTTACCCTTATCCTATTCTGCATGCCACAATACACATTATCTCTTCACGCTTCACCCTCCCTTACTCACAAAACTCCATCTTTGTCTCCCTTCACTTCCTTCTCTCTAAACTAGCTAACTTCATTGATTAGTTCTTTCATATCCTTTCCATTCTCTCCTACTCAGGTGACATCCACCCCAATCCAGGCCCCACCATCTCTTACTCTAAATCTAACCTATTCTCTTCCTCCAAATTTCTCCATATAACTACTCTCAATCTCCAAAGTTTCTGTAATAAGACTTCAGAACTGCATACCTGGCTTTCCCAAAATAAAACAGATATCCTGGCAGCCACTGAAACATGGCTAAAGTCCCCCATTCAGGACTCAGAGCTTCTTCCTCCAAACTTTAGTATTATTAGATCTGACCGTCAAAAGAAAAAAGGAGGTGGTGTGGCCCTAATCTATCCTAACTCCCTCAATATTATTCCATACAAAGACCAGATCCCACTATTCCATAATGCTGAGATAGTAATCTCTTTTCTTGAAATTAATCACTCAAAAAAACTTTGTATCATTGTCCTATACATCCCTCCTGGAAAAAACATCCCTACCTTAGAAAGCATTCTATCATGGATCTCCTTCACTATAAAGAATGAAATAATTATCCTTGGGGACATTTTACCCAATTCATTAATACTCTTACTAGGTATAACACCAGAACTAATGTTGGATCTATCCTAGACTGGATTTTATTCTGTAATCCTTCTAAATTTTTAACATCCAGAACAATGTCTTACTCCATTAGAGACCATCTCCCTGCATATGCTATCCGAGCATGCCGAGCTATCCCTAAAATGCACAGTATCAAATTAGTCCAAAATCTTTCCATATTTGACCCGAACTCCTTCAACAGTATTCTGAATAGCATTGACTGGGATATCCTTAAGACTCTATCCATGGATGATGCTCTGGTGTACTTCAATAATTCCTTTCAAAATATTTTGGATAGTCTAGCCCCTTCAAGAACTAGAAGAACCAAAACTGATAATGTCCCTAGCTAACAAAAGCTGCAAAACAAATCATGACTGATATTGACAAAACATGGAAAGCTTGGCATAAATCTAAAAATACATCTGATCTTAGTCAGTATAGACAGGTCCGCAACCTAGCAAAGAAACTCATCTCTAAAGACAAGCAACATTATTTCTGGAACCAGCAAAGCACCAGAAAAACTAATCCAAAAGCTTTCTTGTCTTCTATCAACAACCTTCTCAACCCCGGCACTAAACCCAACTCCTGCCCATACCCAGATAAATCACCTGAACAAATTGTAAGTCTCTTTAATTCTTACCTTATTGACAGTATCTCAGATATCACCTCTACCTTCTCCCATACTCTCCCTAACACCAACACTACCTCTTCACCATCATCCTCTCATCATCACTCTCCATCTACTGACACTCACTCTCCAAATGGCATGCATCTGTCTCCTCCAACACTTTCTTCACTCTCTCCTATCCCTACCTACCAGATAAAAAAACTGCTTCTAAAACTTAAGTCATGCTCTAATGCTATTAATATCCCTGCCAAATTTCTCAAAATAGCAGCAGACTCAGTGGCCTACCCCATCAGCATCTTGATTAATAGATTCATTCAGGAATCCTATGTTCCTCGTCTCTGGAAAAAAGCTATTATATTACCTCTTCATAAAAGCAGTCCTTCAGCTGACATCTCCAACTTCTGACCCAAAGTTCTTCTCTCCCCTATCTCAAAAATTCTAGAATATGTGTTCAAAAGCAACGTCTAGACAACCTTCTAACATATAATCTTCTCTCTCCTACTCAGCACGGTTTCCACTCAGGACATAGCACATCCACTGCATTAATTTCATTCTTAGATACTGTCAATAAAGCTCGAGACTCAGGTAACTTTGTCTCAGCCCTATTTCTGGACTTACCTAACGCTTTTGATACTATCTCTCACTCTATCCTTCTCTCCCAACTCTCTAGTACTGGCTTATCACCTCAGTCTCTTAACTGGTTCAAAAACTACCTCTCTAACAGGCAGCATGCTGTCAAATGGCAACACTCCATTTCCCCTTACATCTATAACCCTACATGTGTTCCTCAAGGTTCAAGTTTTAGGCCCAATTCTGTTTAACATTTTCATTAATAATCTTCAGCAGGCTATTCAGCAAGCCTCTCTAGTCCAGTATGCAGATGATTCCACAATAGTCTGCTCTTCCCAGAACTCGAACACCTTAAAACAAATAACTCAAGCTGTTTTATCCACAGCTGAGACCTGGCTTCATAATAATCACCTCTCTCTTAATCCCAAAAAAACAAAAGTTATGATTTCACCCCCAAAAGAAATTCAATCATTAACTTAGCTGACTTTCATATTCTCTCGCTTAACTCTACTAAAATTGAGTTAGTTACCCACACTAAAGTTTTAGGGGTAATCATAGATGAAGATCTCAGATTCGATCATCACATTCAAAATAACATAAGCAAAACCCTTAAGAAACTGGGGCTACTATATAGACACAGCAAATTCCTCTCCCTCCCTTCTAAATAAGCTCTAGCTCTTTCATACCGTCTCCCCTCACTTACATATGGAGCTCTCTTATTAACTAATCTGCAGTCTTCTTTAATGACAAAATTAGAAACATGCTATAATAAGATTGCTAAATTTGCTGCTAATAGTCGCCACTCCACTCACCATTGCCTTTCTCTCAAGCAACTACAATGGCTCGAATTCCCTCACTACCTTCTCCTCCTCCAGCTCTCAGTCTCTCATAAACTTATATATAAATCTCAGGCCTGTCCAGCACTTAGCTCCCTGTTTACCCTGTATACCCCATCTTGTTCCCTATGCTCTGAGAACGAATACCTTCTCCAAGTACACAAACCCAAACTACCTGCAGGTCAATTCTTGTACTCCTGGACAATCTCCAAAATTTGGAATAACCTTCCTGCATCTTTACGCCTTTAACCAATACTTTCCAGCTTCAAACGTGCATTGCATAGTCACTTCTCTTCCATCTGGATCTGCAACTGCTCAGTTCCCTCCTCAGCCATTACCTAAACTCAGTCCTCCAGTTTTTCTATGTAGAATTATTAGATTTCTTTATTTAACCTTAATACATATTATGAAAGTCATTTTGGTTTGCAAGTAACTTTTTTATTTCTTCTGTAACCTCTATAGCCTATAATATGTCTTTGTAAAAATGTTTTATCTTTTGCTCAAAGTTTCTTGGTTTGGTAGTTTTTTTGTATTTTATATAAATTATCTGGAGCTTTTGTCCTCCACTGAAAATGGGCTAACCTGGCTCAGTGGGCTTTCCCGGTAAATGAATGTCAATAAATAAATAAATAAATATGCTAACACACAATGGCTGTGAATAAGCCTAGGCAAATGAAGTCATAAAAAGATGAAATGAGGAATGATGTAAAACAGAGTATGGTAAGGAAGCAATCCATTACCTATTTGTGATTCATAGTGCAATTTTCATGCTTTTTCACACCATCCACACATTATATAAACATAATTCTCATCTATGCTATCTACCGTGCTGTCTGCAAAGATGCTGTCTCTTTATCATAGCCCTGTTATTTCCCATTTTGAGCTACTACTCTTGACTGAGCCAAAATCACTTGTGACCAGCAACACTTGGCAGTCAAGAAGGTGGAGATATAAGCAGAGAATACCACATTATAATCCTGATAATCAGAAAATACATGATAGGCTTAGAGTGCTGTCACTGAAGCTACCAGTTCCAGTCCTACTATTTCTAATGATGACCGGCCAGCAGCAGTAGTAGGGAAACCATACAGCAGGCTCATGCATGGCCTATGACTGCACAGGTAAAGCAGTAGGATCTAGTCCAGAAATATGGACCATGACATTCAAGTCTGTGTTTTCTTTCTTGTAAAAAACACATAGGTACGGAATCAACAAAACTGGCATGCTCCGATAAAACCGTGTTCATGTCACAGCTTGATGTGCACATGCTAGCACACAGTTTTGCATTCAGTAAGAGGCTCTACGCAATGTGTAGAACTGTGCAAATATGGTAAACATAGTGGAATGCTAATTACAGCATAAGTAGCTGAATTGTATGCTAATCAACCAATCCAAGACAGAGGAGCTATTCAATAAGCTATAAAGCAACTGTGTAGACTCAGTGTTGGTTTTCCCTGCGAATTCCAAAATCTATCAGAACACACCCATGGAAACTAGGCTACACAGAAAGAATGTTAGGGGCTGCTGTTGCTCTTATTCATATGTATGTGCAGCAGGCCCTTGTCTATGCTGATGCTGCTGCTAATAAACCATGGCCAAGAGGAAGAAGGAGTTTTAGACCCTGTTTAACTTTTCATAATCTGCATGAGGTGGAAATTATGTAGTGCTACAGGGTGAACAGATAGACACTACAGGAACTCTGACCTGTGCCATACTTAACTGAGAGCAAGGGCAAACCAGGAGAAACAACACCAGTGGAGAATAAGGTATGTATAACACTTAGAATTTTTGACACAGGATCCTTCTAGAGACCAACAGGGGACATGCTGGGGGTGTCAAGAGGCATCACCATCCAGGATCCTCCATCAATTCATGAATGCTATGCTGCACCATGCCGGTGAGTACATACATTTTCCCTGTACACCTGAGGACAGAGCTAAAGCTATGCAGGAGTTCTACAATGTAGCATACTAACCTGAAGTCCTGGGTGCCATAAACTGTACACATATGTGGAAATCAAAGCACCACCCAGGGACCAGGAAAGTGTACATAAATAGAAAGGGCTACTGATCCATTAACTGCCAGGTCATGTGTAACACTAAGGGAATCATCCTGAATGTGTGTGCTGGCAACTCAGGCATTTACCATGACTCCCATATCTGCCACAACTCCCAACTGTATAAAATGTTTACTAGGGGAAATATCTCTCATGGTCATTTACTGGGGAATTCAGGTTAAGCATTGGAACTTTGGCTGATGGCACCCATTGCACACACACACCAACTGAAAAACACTATAATGAGGCACACACTCAAACAAGAACTATTAAAGAGTGCGTGTATGGGCTGCTGGAATGGTGGTTCTGGTGCCTAGCTACATCTGGGGGAGACCTGAAGTGCAATCCCCATACATGTGCTGAAATATTCACTGTCTGTGCCATGCTTCACAGCATTAACCTGAGTAAGCTTCAGCAGGAACTGTAAGGGGAAGGACCACACATCACACCACCACTGGCAAGGTCACCACAGCCACATGCAGGTGAGGAGTCAGGAGGAGAGCCAGCAGTACAGATTTTCACTGAATGCTCACAGTTTGGCTTGATATGTTTGTAATAGCAAATCATTAAAGAGAGAAGTTAGAAAATAATGACACACATTTCAGTTTCAGACTTCATATCTCTCAGAACAATCATAAAAATAGTAATACAAAACCTGTTATTCCATCAACTGTTTAAGTTTGTAAGACCACAATGTTTAAAAACTCTCCCCATTTTGGGGCCTTTGTCACACTTTTATAGGTTTATATGTTCATAGTCATTTACTAGGCTAATGACCACAAGGACTCTTTTAAGCCTAGCCATGCACCCCAAATCTCTGATAAGTTCTGATACCCTTGATAAGTGTAAGCAGGGGCTTGGGAGATGAAATATTTACAAGTTAGTGCCTGAGATATGGACCATTTACAGATTAACTGTGCCCATTACAGACATAGGTGCCATACTAGGGATGAATTTTCTGTTCCCCATCCAATGGTCCAAGCTGCACTTGAATTGGGTAAAGGAGGAACTCTGCTTCACATGGATGGGGAGCCTGTACCAGAGACAGGGTAATCTCTGGGATACATGCCTATCTCTCCAGCAGGTCCTATTTATATGACAGCCAAAGTTCAAGGCCTTATAATAGGTAATTCTTGTGCTGTTTGTTTTACAGATATGCAGGAGGTGCATCAGAGTGGGGGTCTGACAATGCTCTGTATGTCAGACATAGATCTCCCCTCAAAAGCCTGTAGGGGACAGAATACAGGGATCGACCCTTGAGGCAGTCTGCATAGGAAATTGTACCTAATCCCTGTATTCTTTTAGTGAAGAACCTCTACGGACGTTCCAGTTGTTGAATATGCCTGGTTAGGAACATACCAAAGAGAGCATTGTACTCAATGATAGGTCTGATAAATGCTGAATACACTGGAACAATGACTTCCTTATTCTTAGATGCCATACCTTTGTTTATAAGTTGTGCAACATAGAATGAGTACTTCACTACTGTAGATACGTGATGGTCAAAGGCTAGATTGCTATCTATGTGTGTCCCTAAGTCCCTGACTGCTGGGTCAACTCTAAGGGGTGTGCTGTCAATATGATAGTTACCAAGAGTGGGTGACTTCCCAAAAAATACTATTATGCATTTCTTGGCATTTAGTTTTAGTTCATGGCTCTCACACCAGTAGGAGAACATTTGTGTCAGTGTGAGATTCAATGACAGCTCCTAATTTGCAATCATCTGCAAACTTAGTCAGCCAGAGACCACTGACATTGGCATTGACTTCAGAGAAGTAAATGCCAAAAAGGAGCGGCCCAAAGACTGATCCCTGAGGGTCTCAATTCATGACTGGCCTCCTTGTAGAGGTGGACTCCCCAGTTCTAACTTCCTGGGTCCTGTCTGTGAGCCAGTTGGCTATCTACTGGGAGATATATATATGAGTTTATACCTAACCTCTAAAGTTTAACAATGCTCAAGTGGAGTATTGTGTCAAATGCTTTGGCCAACACAAGGTAGGCAGTGTGAATCATTTTGCCCTCATCCATTGCATTGGTGACCTTCTCAAAGAAGTCCACCAGGTTGAGTAGGCATGATCTGCCTTGACGAAACCAAACTGTGTTGGGTCCAGTTTCTGCATGTTTACTATGTCACTATTGATCATTTCCATGACAATTCTTTCCAGGGCTTTACATATAAGACTAATGTGACTTAGGGGTCTGTAGTTTCTAGGGTCTGTAGATGGCCCACCTTTGTGCAAAGGGATGACTGTTGCTGTTCTCCATTCATGAGGCACAAAACCTCGTTGGAGGCCATAGTTAAATAGCAATTCCAGAGGACCTTATAGGTCATGTTTCATGCTATTTAGAAGACATTTTAGGATATTGTCTGGGCCTATTGATGCAGTGTTCTTGGCCTTAGACAAAGTATTAAGGACCTGTTCCCTAATGACAGCAGGGGGAGTTATATTTGATGGTATTTCCTGAAGGAAGGTTGAGGGGGAGAGAGAGGTAAAGTTGGAGCTAAATTTGTCAGCCAGTAGGTTTGCTATATCTTCTGGCTCAGCATAAGGGGCTTCATTTACAATGAGCTCTGCACACAAATGTGTACTGCTTTGATGCTGCAGACATAGTTAACAAATGCCTTGTGGTTGTCCTTGGCCTAGGAGCACAAATTCACTTAAAATTCAGCTTTGGTAGACTTTATTTCTACTCTGAGATGTTTGTTTAATTTAATGAGAGTGCTTTTATCCTTCTGGGTGCTGCACAAATTTTTGCCATGATTTCCTTCCTTCTGTTATACAGCCTACTGCTTTTGTGATTCCACCAGGGTGGCTTGTTTCATGAGTTAGTTCTGTACTTCATTCTGGTGGGTACAGCTGCCTCTATGCAGCTATTAACATGCTTGTACAGGGTTTCTGTGAACAGTTCTGCATACACAGCAGTGTTCTCAGGGTTTATGGGGGCTTGAAAGTTTGCCAGGTTATCACTTAATAGCTGGAGGTTAGCCTTAGAGTAGTTCCTGAATATTCCATGTTTAGCTGGGGTCCAGGTTTTATTTTTACTTCAAAGGATACCATTTTGTGATCTAACCTTAACAGGGAAGACATTGCAGTAGGGGGTGTGCAGCACTCTCCAATATTAGTGAGGACCAGATCCAGTATGGTTGCACCCCTTGTTGGTGTATTGACAATCTGGTCCATGGATTTTGTGATTACAAAATCCAGGAATCTCTGCGCCTATACTTTTGGTGTCATATAGGATTTCCAGTTAATAGTGGGGTAATTAAAGTTGTCCATGAATATGGTAGTGGGTTGCATGGTTAGTGTTTCTAATAAGTTTAAAAACATGGTGTGAGTTTACTGGGTCATAGAGGGGGACCTACAGCTAGCTAGGAAGTGATATTGAATTTTGCTTATGGTGATTTGAACATGGAACAGCTCAAGTGCATTGTCCTGACTGACCAGCCTTGAGGTATATTTATTTTTGACGTAAACAGTGACAACTCCACCTCTAGTCCCTGCCTGTGTATTAGCTGGTCTAAATGTGTGGAAAGCATTATAACCTTGCAATGCTGGTGTGTTCTCCATGGCTATAAATCATGTCTCAGTGACTGCACAGACATCAACATTCTCTAGGGTGAAGAGAGATTCTAGGGAGTGGAGTTTTTCATTTAGACTCCTTGCATTGAGCAGTAATACCTATAAATTTTCTTGGTTTTGATTTGCTATGTCGGATGTACTATCAGTTTGGCATTGTCTAAAAAAGGCACTATGGAGGAATATAATGTTTTAGCTAATATTCGTAAGCCTAGAAGGGCAAGGTGCAGACCATCCCTGGCAAAGCACCATGGTCTATTGACCATCTCCTTCCATGCTGACAAATATTGCAACCCCTTAGAATTACTTTATTTATGGCTTGGTCCAGCTTTGTTGTGTAAGAGTTTGGGAGGAATGTACACATTACAAAAACCTGTAAGAAGGCATTACAATTTGCAAAATAGCATTACAAAAACAAATATACTAAGTCAGCAATGCACCCTGAGCATCAGACAAAAGACGTGTGTATCCCTGTATTCAAAAGATAGAAAACCAAGATATGGTACAGTTGTCATCATTTGCACAGGGTGCTGTGTATGAGGTGAGGGGTGGGGGCTGGAGGCCGAGGCTTACACAAAAGGTAATGAGTGGGTGTGAGTAAGAAAAAGAAACAGCCAGCCATTTGGATAAAGTATCAAATGGCCAGTGAGACAGAATGAGCGTTAAGTCTCACTACTGACCTATGTAACTGTTATGTATGTGTATATGTCTGTATGGGCACTTCAGGTGAAACTGATTTGTGAGTGTCTGCAAGAACACAGCCAAGCTCTGTGCTAGCTCTACATCTTGGTATGTTAGAAAGAGGTGAGCCATGCATGGTAGAGGTGACAGTTCATTGTTGTAGTCCCCGACCCCACAGACTGGCTCTGTCAGGAGTTGCACAGGCACATCCACGCCCATGGTCATATGCACTTCTGCAACCTGAATGTGACTGATGTCTGCTGAACAAGCTGTCCTCATGAGTATACCCAGGACCATGACTCTCTGACCTGCCATGTCTGAGTGTAGACACCTCAACCACTGATGGAGCAGTGGAAGTAGTGCCACTATGGAAGCATGATCTGGCACGACCACATTGGCTAACATCAGATGATGTGGCTGGCCTATGCCATGTGGATGCCTTCCTCCTTCCAGCAGATGTTCCATCACAGACACCGCCCACTCCAGTGTGTCATTCATCCAATCCATTGAATCAGCAACATGGTGGAGGCAAGCACACATATCAGCCTGTACTACATCTACAACCCTAAGCATTTCCTCAGAGGCCCTTTTGGAATGTGCCTGCACCTCCACTAAGGCCCTAAATATAAGTCAAGTGGCATGGAAAGACACACCAGGATCAGGGGGAAGATGTACAGAAAGCCTCCTTTGAGCACCCCTAACAACTCTACTGCATGGCAACTCACCCACACTTTGGCTATGGCCAGAGTCAACAGACACTGACGCTGCAGTAGCCGCACTACCCTGATCAAGTGTCTCATGATCCACCTGTCCAATATCTGAGTGCTCACTGGAATGAGTTTGCATAGGCCTACTGGCTGTGTTTGATGGAATTACAGGAGATGGCTGAATGCCAACCTCAGTATCAGATTCAACCTCTGCACCCCCCGAATATTCCTGTGTTTGGCCATCCTCATCATCAGAGTCTGCCAGTACTCTGACATCAGGTGGTAACAGTCCTACACTTCCACTGTCAGGATCACCTGTGATAAAAAGCAGCAAACAGAAGTAAGAAATTAATAGCTACACTAGTACAGTTTAATATATGCTAACAAGGTAACAATGGTGGTAGTATCACAGACAGTACAGCAATACACACATCAATGCACAAAGAGCCCTGACAACCACCTTACACATGCAGATAAATGTATATTTCTGCCAAGTGCTCATCAGTACTGAAATAAGAATATCTAGCTTACCATGTGCAGATGACTATACACTTGCTAGGGAGGATAGTCCTGGAAGAAGTTAAGCAAAATATAAGGACATCATTATCAAAATAACAATAACATGGGGAAATTTGACTTTTACATGTCCATTAACAATACATTTAACTGAAACTTGGATGACACATTAACCCCAAGTCCATCTGTTATGAACCAAAATGTGTTGCTGTGTCAATCTATAAATAGATACCCCCCCCAAAAAAATACTAAACCAGCTTAACTATTGTTTAGATTATTTTACTATACAATAAATATTTAAAAATTTACATATGTAAGCCTATCTGGAAGCTCCTCCTGGGGCATACTTGTTCTCCCTGAAACAGCTGCACCAACATCAATCGCATGCTGTTGTACACTTTCCACTGAGCTCTCTGGATTCCTGACAGTTGACAGGAACTCTTCATTTGGTGTCAGTGGTAGTTCTGAAGCAGCCCCCCCCCCCCGCAGTAGCCAGCTATCCATAGGCCACTGCAGCTGCTCTTCTCCTGGCTGATGAATAATGTCAGTGGCCCTATGATGCACCTGATTATATCTCCTGCTGCATGCCCAACAGCATTGCTGTCATGCTCTATCTGGTTCCAAATGTGCATTCTTCCAGACATATTCCCACTTCCTCTCTCAAGCAGAAAGGCAGCATGTTGAAAGGTTTGGATGAGTGTGTCTTTCTCTGAGTCACTGAAGAGGGGTTTGCAGGGATTGGGATGCTTGGGTGCCATAGTCCTAGTTGACATAAAACACAAAAGAAGGATACTTCACATACATATTGTCAAAGGAAAAATATACTTTAAAAATGGTCAAAACACGGTAGGTTCAGGTTAAGGCACTTTAATCTTGCAGCAAGGAGACAAAAACGTGCTATTACAGAGTTTGTCTAACTAGAAACAGGAAATGCTTTCATTTTTATAAATTCTATAACTAGACATGACCTACCAAACTGACGTAACAGATTACCACCTTTTTCATCATCATCTGTTGATCATCATTCCCATGAATTTCTGCTGATTTATCAATTTTTATGTGAAACTTCCTGAGGAAAACAACATGGCCTTGATTACTCCCAGTTAGATACATGTTATGTTACCATTCAAGGTACTATGGCTAATTCAAGCACAATGCTAGCAGTTCATTTCTCTAATAATCCTTTGTCTACTTTATCTCTAAGTTACTGCAGCTGCACATGTTCTCATACTTCGAACAGAGCTGATTGTTTGAAATCATTACATTTGCAGAATATAGTATTGTTAATTCATTCGTTGCTGAACTAGCAGATAAGCACCTGCTTCTCAAGTACATTTCCAAAAAGGCATAAACATGAATATTGCTGTGCTAGCAGTTATAGGTCAGAGGGCAGCTTGCAAGTTTCAGAAAACATACTACAGTTTTCAAAAAGCATCTTTTTCAGTCTCATATGAAACTCAATTTGTATATAACACAGTGCATGAAAAATAGAATGAAAAGCATATTAATTCATTTGGTTATTAATTGGCATTAAGCATACACACATTAATACATATTTTTCTAACATTTCCCTCCTGTTAATACTTTTTAATTCTATTTTCAAAAAATAATAAAAGTTTACTTCTTTTCCTAACCTCTTCCAATCAGGATTTGCAGTTAAGAAAGTCATTCAGTTTAAACTTTTATGAAAGTGTTTCGCATTTTAGCAGCTCTTCAAATTCAGTACTTTGATACATAGTCTCAGATACTGACATATTTATGAAGTCTTTGATTAATTTCTTCATGCAGGGGATTCCACAACAAACACAAACTCCTATTAGGAGTAATCCTACCCCAATGGCAATCAATATGTTCATTAGGATGGACACCCCCCAAATACATTCTGGAAAAAGTCTGTCAGAGGGTTTGGGCCTGGTTTGGTCATGGCCGACACTTGCTGAATCACCTCGAGATGATCGTTAATCTCATGCTGATAATCAGGAATAAACGCACAGCATTCTTCTTTGATTAAGGTGCACGTCCCACCCCTCGCCGCCAGGGTGAAGTCAAGAGCCATTCGGTTTTAGAGTACTACAGTTCTCATGGCATTCAGTTCATCAGTTATCAGTTCAAGAACAGAAAAAGTTGCATTACTCATTACCTCGAGAAGTTTTGACAGTTTTCGCAGCTCCCATATCGATTTAACTGCACCATATGCAGGTGATATACTTGCCCAGGATATGACAGCATCACTCAAGTCCATGTGCGCAAGTTTGGTTCCCACATTACGATGGTCTTTCCAGCCCGCTTTGATCTGTCCCACTGGATTTTCAGGTTTCTTAACAGTCTTTTTGGTTACATCTAGGGTATTTCAAATACTTCCCTGAGGCAATACTGCAGTGTGTCATATGGCCGGGACCAGGTATCCCAAAAAACAACTGCCAGACCAATTCTCAGGCAACCATTTATATGCCTTTTTACCACACACAAAATAACAGTCCTCTACTTTAGTTGTTACTTTGTTACGAAATGACTGCCCTGCATGAAACATTTTCCTATCTATTACAGATAACTGTTTAAAAAGTGCAGGATTACGTTGTACCTGATCAAGAGTCTTATGCATAGATTTCAAAAATGAGTCATAATCTGTACTACAAGATCCACCTAAATCATTTGGTTTTTTATAAAATTTATACTGTACGGTGACATTACACTTACTCCATCCCACTTGGATGGTATCATTTTTGTAAAAACATACAATTCCTTTTTGTGTTACAGGCAAATACAGTGCTACCTTATCATGTGCTTTAATAGCAACTGTGTCAAAAACCAGATTTTCCCAGGTCTCATTGACCCCTAGGAGGATAGCAGCCATCAATAAACCCCTGTATGCTGTTGGTATGGCCATGCAGACCCAGCAGTTCGAAACATTAAAAGTTTCAGCATACACGTGTAATTGCCTGATAAGTGTTAAAGTTCAGATGCCAGTCTATGCTTGCTTCATTACGTTTAATCAGTTCAACTTTCGTGGCAGGAAAAAGGAGTGGCCACAACAAAAAGAACAGTGTGATTAGCATAGTTATGAAAATGATCATACAAGTTTTTTGAGGTTGCTCAATGTCTCTATTCACTCTGTACCTGGCCATTATGTTCTCGTTGTACAACAGTAACAAAGTTTTTGTCCAATTCAAAGTTCTTAACCAGTTTACAGTGCGTCAAATGAATCCAGGAAGCACGCTCCACGATCTTGACTGCAGTGGGTGTTGACAGTAGAACCTGGTACAGTCCTTCCCACTTCGGAGAACTCCAGTTCTTTCGCTTCACAATCTTCACCCAGACCCAGGTGCCTGGGGCTACTGGTGCTTCCGATTTTGGTTGTTCTTTATCTGAAACAGAATTTAACTGCAAAATTTTGTTATTCAAAAATCGCCTCATATACCCTGCAAGTGAACTGTCAGCCTCTTGCTCTGCAGACATGAGAGGTTTCCACTGAGGTGTATAATATGCCCTCCCAAACAAAGTTTCAAAAGGAGTTAATCCCTTTGCATTTGGAACAGTTCTCATGCTCAACAGTGCTAAAGGCAAACAGTGTACCCAGTTCTTTTGTGTCTCGCTCATCAATTTCCTAAGCTTACTCTTCAACACCCCATTATGCCTCTCTACTAACCCTGCAGATTGGGGGTGGTAAGCGCAGTGATTTTTTAACGATATTCCAAAATAACGACTAAGTTGCTGTACTGTTTGGTTCACGAAATGTGTACCATTATCACTATAAATCTTTTCCGGTATGCCAAATCTGGGTATAATTTCTTTAACAAGGACCTTTGCAACAGTAGCTGCATCTGGATTTTTAGTTGGAAAAGCTTCCACCCATTTGGAAAACATATCTATAATGATAAGGCAATACTTTCACATTTATTCAGTTCTATGAAATCCATACAAATAGTATGAAATGGATACGGTGGTGTAGGGAAACTCCCTTGCTTAAGCTTCAATGCCCCTTGTGCGTGATGCTTGTTACAAACATGGCATGCTGCACAAAAATTTTTTGTGTAATTTGTAAATCCATAGGTTCTAAACACTTGATTCACTAACTGTACCATCCCCCCTGTTGAGACATGGCTCTGCCCATGGCTCAACAAAGCTGCATATCTAAACAAGTTAGATGGCAAAATTGGTTTCTTTTCCTTGGAGATGTACAGTCCCTTTTCAAGGATTGCTCCTCGTTTTATCCACTTCTGTTTTTCTACATTTGTAGTAAGTGTCTGCATTGTTTTTAACATTTCTAAATCTAAAATCTCAGAGGGTTGTAATTCCTCACTCAAAAGAAAAGCTTCTGAAGCTGAAGCTGCCTGTTTTGCAGCTGTATCAGCCCACGCATTACCTTTTGAAATCCTATCCTGTTGCTTAGTATGAGCTATGCATTTGCAAATAGCTACTTTTTGAGGTAATAGAATAGAGTCTAATAGATCTAAAATGAATTGTACATGATTAATTGGTTTACCAGTAGATGTTATCATTCCTCTATTTTTCCACTGCTGCGCAAAAACATGTACAGTAGAAAAAGCATACTGACTGTCAGTATAAATGTTCACTTTCTTACCTTTCGCTAAGGTACATGCCCTTGTCAAGGCAATCAACTCTGCCGCTTGTGCAGATAAATTGTGTGGTAAAGATTTTGCTTCTAAAGTTTCAGTATCAGAAATGATTGCATACCCCACTAGGATCTGTCTTGTAGGACCCCTCCTGCACGAGCCATCCACATAGTATGTCACCTCAGCATCATCCAAGGGAACATCCGTAAGGTCTTGTCTAGGTAATGTGTTTTGCTCAATCTCCTGCAGGCAGCAGTGTGGTTTGCCATCTGCAGGAGTTGGGAGCAAGGTTGACGGATTCAAAGTTGTGCATCGTTCAATTGTCATATGAGGTCGGCTCAACAGTATAGTCATACAGGAAAGATGTCTAGCAGGAGAAAGATATGCTACTTTTTCTTGCAGTAAAATAATTGTGACTGCATGAGGCACTCTCAATGTAAGAGGGTGGAATAGCACTACTGAGGCCGAAGCCTGCACTGCCATCGCAGCTGCAACTACTGCTTGTACACAGTGGGGCAGGGACCGCGCCACTGGGTCTAACTGTGATGAAGAGTAAGCTATGGGGCGTTGCTTGTCCCCATGCTGCTGTGTCAGTACTGATGTCATATAACCCTGCTTACAGTCTACAGTTTGAAAAAATTGCTTATGATAGTTTGGTAATCCTAAAACTAAGGATGATGCTATCAGTTATTTCAGCTTGCAGAAAGCTGCTTCTGCTTCTGGTGTCCATTGTAATAAATCCTGTGCTGCCATCGGCTTTTTGAATATTAAGTTGGCCAGTGGAGCAGATTCCAAAGCATAATTTGGTATCCAACTCCGACAAAAATTAGTAGTTCCAAGGAAGGACATCATTTCCTTCTTGGTAGTTGGTCTAGGTGCTTGTAATATTGCTATTTTTATATCTTTGTCTAATATTCTACCTTCCTTGGATATTACATATCCCAAGTACTTAACTTGTTTTCTCCAAAGTTGTAGTTTGTTCTTATTTACTTTGTGTCGTTGAGTAGCTAAAAACTGTAATAATGCTATGGTGTCCTCTTTGCATTCTTGCTGGGTGGGGGCTGCCAGCAGAATGTCGTCTACATAAAGTAAAATCTGACTACCTTTCGGTGGGATAAATCCCGCCAGGTTGCTTGCCATCTCTAGTGCAAATATTGTTGGACTTTCACAATATCCCTGTGGTAATCTCGTATATGTATACCGTTTCCCCTGAAATGTAAATGCAAACCAATGTTGGCTGTCGGGGTGTATCGGTATTGAGAAAAATGCATTACTAATATCTACCACAGAAAAATACTTTTGCTGAGGCTTTAAATCATTCAGTAAGGTGTGCAGATCTGGCACCGTTGGTGCCCTGGGTATAACTGCATTATTTACAACTTGTAAATCTTGGACCATATGCCATTCCCCGTTTGCTTTCCTGACAGGAAATAAGGGTGTATTACATGGTGAATCAAGAGATTTTATTAAGACTCCTTCCTTAAGTAAGGCTGCTATTATAGGTTTGATCCCTATCTCTGCATCCTTTCTCAAGGGATACTGTCTTTTCTGAGGTCTAAATGCTGACTTTGGCATAATAGTAACTGGTCCTGCTGTTCGTATAAGTCCTACATCTGATTTCCCTGCTGACCAGAGAGTCTCTGGTATGTTTCGCAAGGCTTTTTCTTCTTCTTCCAATAAGAGTAATACTCAACTATTCTCACTAGCCTGTGAGTGCACAGCTGGGTGTGTCTGTGTTATCCAATTCAATTTCTGTTTCTGTACTCCTTGTTCGGAGAGCTCTAATTCTGTCTGCTTTTCCCACCTTGTGACTTTTTCTTCTAAGTCTGCCCATTTCAAATTTCTGTTCTTAGTTAGGCTAATGTGGCAATCGATTAGGTTTGTAAAGTGCTAAAATTCCTGGGGCAATGAACAGCTTACTACACTGTTTCCTTCTGTGTCCCAGTACAAGTTTCGTAACACTAGTCTGTTTGCGTGGTTCTGAAACAATTCCTGCTCATAATCTTTATCAGGTCCTGGTCTATTACAGTAATATAGAGTACAATGCAACGAATGCTGTTTGTCAATGTCGAGGGAGGGGGACTTACTGATGGCTACGTTCATCAGTTCTTCGGTTACTGCCCCTGGACCAGTCGTAACTAAGTCCAGGCTGTACCAATAATATGTCTCGCCCACCGGTCGCACTACAAAAGTATCCATTTGTCTCTGTGCTTCCATACCCTGCATGGTTGGAACTACGGCAATGCCAAATATCTGCATTAAGTCTCTACCCAAAAGGTTTACTGAGCATTTTGCAGGAACTACAATTTTACTTCTCTCGGTCATTCCTGAAACGGGGTCTGTTATCGCTATGTCATGGGAGAGTGGCTCCCGATACAGCTGTCCATTAGTTGCTTTCACCACTATATAATCTAGTGATTCTGAATCTTCCTGTAATTTGGAAGGCTGTATCAGGGTCCGTGAAGCCCCTGAGTCACACAAAAATTTGACTTCCCTCCCCTCTACCAGAAGCATCACTTCCGGTTTTGTATCTGCTCAGTAAAGCTCTAGGCTCAATAAGGCTAAGTCCAAAATTTCATTTTCTTCAATGTCTGCAAATTCATGTACATCCTCTACCCCTTCTGTCACATCCTCTGCCCTTGCTATCACATTTGCACTTGTCTTTTCCTGTTTATTTTCATTTAGTGATTCCTGACTATCATATAGTCATTCCTCATTTTCCTTATTTTCTGTAGTCACCTTCTTATTTAGCCTGTAATCCCTTGCTAAATGTCCTTTTTTTCCGCATTTAAAACATTCACCTCTTTTCTTTCTTTCGTCAAAATCTTCTGATCGCTTGTCAGATTGTTTATTTCCCTGGGTATTTTTCTTACCCTTTCTCCCAGTTTGTACTACAAATACTTCTGACCCATCTTCTGCTAAAAATACTTGAGTTTTCTTTTTCTTTTTCTTTTTACTATTGAAATGTCTCTCTGCATGTCTAGCATATTCAAGTAATGGCTGCAATCTATTCGTATGATGATCTACCATGTGCTTTGTAATAAAGCTGCTAATGTGAGTTATACTACCCTTCAAGAATGCATTCTTTAGCTGTTGTTCATATGGGGAATCTTGTGTCTGGTTTTCTGGTATCTGCATTCTGCAGTGGTTATTAAAACACTCTAATAATCTAGCATAATATCTATCAACTGTTTCACCTTCTTGTTGAATGCACTGATTAATGCAAGTCCAATCAGCCCTAGGCTTCCACTTTTCAGAGATTCGGTCTGTCAGACCTTTCACTCTGCCATCCAATTCTGCATTAGTATGTGGGAGTGGTCTAAGCTGTGCGTCATGAGGAGTCCAGTCGCCACTGATTATGTGTCAATCTAGACTTACAATTTGTCTAACTACTTTTTCTACTTCTTCTCCATTCAAATGGTAACTTAATCTCATACCCTGTAAATCTTCTAAAAATTTTTGAAAATTCACTTTTGGATGGGGAATTCCCTCCGTGGCTTTCCGGATATCTTCCGGTGTCCACGGTCTATAAACTAAAAGAGTCGGATCCTGTCCTGCCTGTCCTGCCTGAGGATTTGGTACTTCTATGAGTGGACATATTCCTTCCTCACTCATAGCTTGTGATTTTCTATTTATTTCACATAGTTCAATCTCCCTTCTCAAGTCGCGTGTTCGAGACCTTGTCTCGATAGGATCCCTGACAAATGGTTTTGATGCTGTAGAAACAGCTGGATATAGCGGAGGTGGATCAGCTTGTCCACTCGCTTCATATTCGGGTAAGGGAAGCGGAGGGGTGAAGGAGGGGCCGTTGCTATTACCAAGTTATTATCTTCTTTGTCTAAGAACATCGTTTTTGAATTCTTTATCTTTTGTTCCCTGCAATTTGCTTCCTCAAGCCACCTATGCGCCTGAGGGACTCCTAATTGTTGTTGCTTTTTTAATTGACCTTTTGCGTCTGTTTTTAGTTGCCTAACAAGTTTAATAAGTGCAAGTTTATCTAAATTACCATCGAATTTATACTTATCAACCCATTTTGTATAGTACTTAACATTGTCGGCATGGTGTAGTTGCATATATTTTGCGTCTTCAGTTAGGGGCGGGTCTCGGGAACTTTTCGTGCACTGATTTCCCATTGTTGCCTTAGCTAAGCTGTAAATTGTTACGTAACCCTTTTATCACGTGGTACCACAGTTTTATACCTTTTCACAGTTTATCTAAAATAACTGCCTACCTATTCTGTTTCCCTGATCTATGACAAAACAGTAACCCCTTTTTTGTCGCTGATCTGCACATGCAAATCTTCCTGACAAAAACAGTTCTGTAACTAGTCCCAGATCTTAAAACAGAAATAAGGTAATTCCTCCTTACCTGACCCTCCGTGAGTTGATCCACCGGATCATTGTCTCGTCCTCCAATCCCAGATCAGAAACAGTGGCTGGCCTCTTTCGAACGACAATTCAGTTGGAGGTCTTTCAAAACAGAAGAGCCGATTTGGCCTCTTCTCCATACGGATGCATGCCACCGGGCCCAATTCTGACCTAGGCCTAGAGCGAGAGGTACTTTCCGGTCCAAAGGACCAAACTGTCAAAGGAAAAATATACTTTAAAAATGATCAAAACACAGTAGGTTCAGGTTAAGGCACTTTAATCTTGCAGCAAGGAGACAAAAACGTGCTATTACAGAGTTTGTCTAACTAGAAACAGGAAATACTTTCATTTTTATACATTCTCTAACTAGACATGGCCTACCAAACTGACGTAACAGATTACCACCTTTTTCATCATCATCTGTTGACCATCATTCCCATGAATTTCTGCTGATTTATCAATTTTTATGTGAAACTTCTTGAGGAAAACAACATGGCCTTGATTACTCCCAGTTAAATACATGTTATGTTACCATTCAAGGTACTATGGCTAATTCAAGCACAATGCTAGCAGTTCATTTCTCTAATAATCCTGTCTACTTTATCTCTAAGTTACTGCAACTGCACATGTTCTCATGCTTCAAACAGAGCTGATTGTTTGAAATCATTACATTTACAGAATATAGTATTGTTCATTCATTCGTTCCTGACCTAGCAGATAAGCACCTGCTTCTCAAGTACATTTCCAAAAAGGCATAAACATGAATATTGCTGTGCTAGCAGTTACTAGGTCAGAGGGCATCTTGCAAGTTTCAGAATGCATACTGCAGTTTTCAAAAAGCATCTTTTTTAGTCTCATATGAAACTCAATTTGTATATAACACAGTGCATGAAAAATAGAATGAAAGCGTATTAATTCATTTGGTTATTAATTGGCATTAAGCATACACACATTAATACATATTTTTCTAACACATATCAAATAAAAGTTCTGCTTAGATATAATATATATTATTAGTTTTTTTTTTAATATAACCCACTGGAGAAATAAAACATTTCAGTTATTCAAATACAAAACAGGGTTATGCGGTTATAACATATTCCAGTCACACAGAGACCAAGGTCTGATGCAAAAAAAGGCCAAAAAAATAGCAAAAAAAAAAACTCTGCAAAAACTTTTTGATTGTGCCAACACAGAAATGTAACTTGACCTCCCTTCTTTCCCCCTAAAAACAAAGCAGGCAAATGACATTTTTTATCAAACAAGGAATAAAACATCAGTGAATTTAAGTTCTTTCAAATCAACTGCCCCAAAAACATGTGTACACATTTACCAGAGAATAGTCATTTTATGCAATTGCTGGTCACCTCTACCTGTGGCCAGTACTCCCCTAGAGGTGTCTATGGGCCATCCTAGAAGATTAACACCTCTGTGTTATTGACAATATAGGACATTTACATTTCACTGAAATAACATAGAAGAGTGTAAAGAGAAACAGTTGTAACAGTAACACTTGTGATGAAAGTTAATAAGGCTGTACATCAGAGAAAGTAATATGCCCTGACAAAAATACATGTGCTATCAGTAAAGTTCTAAGAAGTGCATACAGATAAAACTTGTATTTAATGTATATATATATATATATATATATATATATATATATATATAATTTTTTTTTTTTACAACTGACGTGATCAAATACAGCATATAACTGAAAAATGCAAACACATCATATCAAGATCAGTAGTCTTCTGTGCAGATAAATGCAAATTAATAGCACTTTCAGGTTCTCTAGCTACATGGTTCCCTTGTTATAGTGTAGAGTCAGGTTTGTGAGCATGGTGAAGATGCAAATGAGGTGTGAACTCATTAAAATTGCTAAATCCCAAATTCCTGGCTGCATGTATCAGATTTAAACATAGTGCAGGCAAGCAGGTGTTTGTTGCTAATTGATTGCAGCTGTAAATGATTACTGCTATGGAGAAGGAAAACACAAAAGCAATTAGGACTCCTTTCCCTCCAGTGGGTGTGTCAGCCAGGTTATACTTGCAAAGTGTAAGTAATTGTATCAAGGTTTTAAATGTAAGTAAGAAGCACACCTTTCTCAGTTTCTGTTCAGTAATATTCAAAATTCCCTGCATTTGCTGAAAACTGCATATTACCTCCATGCAATATTCAAATACTTTTTAAGGACAATGATACAAAATGCCTTACAGACTGCATGTCTCAGATTATTGCTCATATAAGAAAAGATTGAACACCATACAAAGATAAGATAGAGCTGCATTTCTGCAAAGAATAGTCATAAATGGTTGTGTGATCACTTGTACTACATCTGAAATTAGCACATGTACACACAACTCAGAAGTGTACAACTGTCATATGTTTTGTTAATACTGTGGATTATTTGGGATTTGTTTGTATGCACAATGAATTTCATTTCAGCTGCAAAGCTGTTTCTGTCGCAATGAGGAATAAGACACCCTTTCTGTGTTTTGTAGGTTCATTGCTGTGAGATTTAAAATCCAGAGTTGTGTAAAAATCATTCATGAGTACTAATATTTATTTTGTAATATTTATTTGATATATTTGTATTGTATATTTTATTTGCGCAAACATGGGAAACAGATAAATAGAATAAATGTCATGTAATGTACCAATAAATAAACTACACCTGTGAATCACGTTTGAGTGTAGCACATCTGCTAAACATGGTGATTCACAAAGTATACACTGTTTAAGTCCCACATTTGTCTTTTTTAGGATGAAACCTAAGAAACTCTGCTCACACAGGTAAAACAAGTTTAACTTAGCTTCTTGCATTTGCACGCTGTGTAACTTCATGCAAACCTGGACTGATGGCCCACACACAAAGCAGACAGAACACCTATTGACAGGATGCAGTCATTCTGAATTTCAAAAAGGATACATTGTTGTATCTTTTGCTTTTCATCTAGCAAACCTGCTAAGTGGCATTGAGCAGAGGCTAGCAACCTTCCCTGACACCTGCAGGTCTAGAACATGAGCAGAGAGGACGTAGACAGTAGACAATTTCAAAACAGATACATTCCATCAAATATGTTGGGTACTATGCAAACACGCTAAGCAGCATCATGTGATGGTTAACACACAAAAGTTAATAACGAATATGAAAATATCCAGATGTTTTTAACTATTCCTGTGTTAGCAGATGTAAGTGTAGGACTGCAGTACAGATTATCATGGGTTAAAATATAGCAAATTCCAAATATTTTTACTGTTTTTCCATTTTACTTTATATTAAAATTCACATAAAATGATTACACAGTGCCAATTTTATTAAGGTTTGTACACTCAATTTTAATAAACACACAAAAAAAAATTAAACATAATTATAAATAATTAGTATGTATAACAGCATAGTTCATATGGATTATTTGTGTGACTGAGGGTATACTGAGTTTTATGCTTCTGTAATTATAATGGTGTTCTCTGGTCTTGTATGGCTTTCAGTCCTCAGTAATACTCATGCACACATTAATTTGTAAACCAGGACCTTGTCAAGTCACACACATACATGGTTAACCCTCAGCCTGTCATGTGTATTTATATATAGGTTCATAGGTAGGTACTGGGCTATCGGCCCAAGGGCCTATGTAAGCCTAGCCAGCAAGGTTCCATGGCTTGCGCCACCCAAGAAAGTTATTTTCCTGTGCCACTGTCGAGCAGTGACACAGAAGTGATCCCCGGGGTGTATTTCCTATTTCCCAATCACTCATCAAGATTTTTCTTGAAGAGTGCTAATGAAGAACTTTGCTTGACATAGATGTGTAGCTTGTTCCAGAGTATAGGAAGTCTCTGGGACAGGAATCTATCCCTCCAGCATGTCCTGTTTATTGTGGTGACAATGTTTAGGTCCCTAGAGCATGTAGCTCAGAGGGATTGGGATTTCTTTAGGTGCAGCATGTCCAACAGCTCTGGGTTTGACATAGCTTTATATGTTAGGCAGAGATCACCTTGGAGTAGGTGATATGCTACGGAGTAAAGCTGGAGTTTTTTGAGGCGGTCAGTGTAGGGCATTTGTTTGAGGCCAGTAATCCTCCTTGTGAGGTACTTCTGTGGCCTTTCCAGCTACTGCAGATGCCTTGTGAGGTACATTCCAAAAGGGGCATTGTACTCTATAATGGGTCTAATGAGTGACAAGTAGAGGGGAGCAATGACCTCTTTTTTCCTGGATGAGAACCCTTTTATGATGAGGTGTGCCATGTAGAAGGACTTCCTGACTACTGTGGCAATGTGGCTATCAAAGGAGAGACTACTGTCCACCTGGGTCCCAAGGTCTCTTATCACGCATTCGGTGTTAAGTAGATTGCTGCCTATGTTGTAGTTCATGGCTACAGAGTTTTTACTAAAGGGAATGACACTGCACTTTTTGGCATTGAGCTTGAGGCCATGGCTCTGACACCAGGCATCTGTCTCAGTGAGGCCCTTCTGTAGGATGTCCACATCATTTGGGGACTTGACTATGGCTCCTAGTTTGCAGTCATCTGCAAACTTCATTAGCCAGAGGCCTTCTGTGTTAGCCTGTACTTCAGAGAAGTAGATACCAAACAGGAGAGGTCCCAGGACGGAACCCTGTGGTACTCCACTTGTCACTGCTTTGAGGTCAGATTTGGAGTCTGCAACTTTTACAGTGTGGGTTCTATCAGTGAGCCAATAATTCATGAGTATGTCTGAGAAGCACTTCTTCTGTGGCAAGGATGACAAAATCACTGCTGTACATACCTTTCAACTGTTCAAATTGTTGTTTTTGGCACATATTTTTAGTTTGTTCCTCATAAAATTTGTGTTTTTTCTGGCAAATCATTCGGATAACCTAAGGATTGAAATCACTAAATAATATAATACATTTGAGTTTTAGACTTCAAATCCTTCATAAAAATGTATGTTAAAACAAACTCTGCTACTCTAGCAGCTTTCTAAGTTTATAAGAGCAATATTTATAATATGTCCTTATTTTTGGGACTTTGTTCCCCCATTTTGTCAGGTTTTGTCCAGATTTCTTGCACTAAGAGGTTGAGAGGTATGCTGCTGTGGAAGAAAATGTTTTGTCTTTTATGCATAACTTTGAATCCCACATTGTATAAATTAATGTTATCAGTGTGTAAAACCACAAAAAAAAAAAATGTGTCAGGTCATAAAACTTATCTCCCAGTATGTGTCTGCAAAGATAAATCACCTAAGAGTTACATCAGCAAACAACACTCAAACTAATTCCAAGTGTCAGATTAACCTTTCAGTTTCAAAAACTCCTTTCCTCTCTGTTTGACACTATTGCTCTCCAGCTGACATTGAGCAAACACAGTTGACATAATTGTTTGGGTTTGCACACTACCAGAAAATGCTATAGCACGCACTGATGGAAATCACTTTGAACTATTGCTGTCTCACCTGGTCGGACATGCCTGCTGGTAGAAGGGAAGGTGTCCAATTTAGGGTACAATGGTGGAGTGTTGAGGAGTCCAGAATCTTCACTGGACTCCTTGTAAAGTGCCACAGCTGAAGGCTGCTGCAGGGGGCCTATACTGGCTCTCGGTACAAGTCTAAGGATTGGCATTGCGACTGGCATTCCACACAGTGGAGAACAATGTAACCATCATTTTAATGACCTGAAAAGGAGCAAGCGGGATATACTCAACCAGTCTCTGGATGAGTTCAGGACTGGTGACATTCCACAGTAGTGTAAGTATACTGATAAAGATAATTTATAGTAGATAGAAAGCTGCATATAAGCAAGACTGGCATGTATACTGCTCTTCTCTTGTTGTCTTCTCTTTATTTCACATCAGACCAAAAGATTATCATGAATAGAGATGCCCATGCGGAGTACCTAGAGAGACTGAGGGAAGCAAGGAGTGTGTATGCAGCACAACAGAACTATAATTTTAGCTAAAGTATTGCTATTCTACACAGTTGTAGCAAATTAAGGATGCATATCTTAAATGTTTTAAAACAAGCATTTATGCTTCAGTCTGTAGCACAAGCCAACTGTAGGAGTCAAGTGTAATACTGTAGTCAGGCATTGTGAGTTCAAAATCCTCAATTAGCAAATAAATATAAGTAAAATCCTTTAAAATATTAGATAATTTAGTTTTAACAGAAGTGGCATAAATGCTCTACTGTTAACTTATTCTGTATAATTTGATCAAGCATATATGCAACATATACACATTGCAAGGATTACTTTGAGAAATCATTACTTAGACTTTGTAGTTGTTAAGAAGTATGCTTAAATGTAAAAGTACAGATACATATAAAATAATTTATTATTGTGATAATGCATTTTATGTCATATATGGTGGTACTATTTATGGCTTTTTTTTCTCTTACCCCAGACTTTATCTCTCTTTTTTTATTTGTCTATGTGTAGTCAAAACATTTCCATGTCATCCATCTCTGACAAATCACAAAATGCTTTACAGCATAGGGAAGTAGGCCAACCCACATGGCTCAGCCTGTCTCCATTCTACCGGCTCCTGCACTGATGCCTAGCACATCTGGGACCCAGAATGGCAGTACTGCCTCCATCACCCCTGCAATATCTGGGCCCTCAACATCAGGCAGCACTACACTGGTAGCTGGTGCTGTGGTACTCGCTGGGAGTACTGGCATTGGTGGGGATTGTAACACTTGCCAGGAGTTGCCAGGGCTGGTGCATAGGGTTGCGCACAGCACTAATGGTGCATGTCACATGTCACTGCTGCATGAAGAGGATGCTCTCTTTAACGGTCCAGAGGAGAAGACATCAAGCATTCCAACAGGCAGTGGAGTAAGGGGATAGTGATGACAGCCCTGTGGGTGAGGAAAAGATTCTCACCATCCCCATTCTTGATAGGCATGGACATTCCCTAACCCCAGTCATGGTGTCCCCCAAACTGCCATATCCCTCACTGTCTTTATGTCTTGTCTTGTTTGTCCTGTTTGTTTGCATCGACTTCTTCACCTACCCAACTTACCTGACCCAGAAATACCTATGTCCCTTACCCAACATTCGTCTCTTACAGAAGTAAAAAAAAATGCACACTTGTCCCACAAAAAGAAATATCATCCCATACATAGCTCTGTACATTGCACAAGTGACTTTGTGACACACTTGATTTGGTCCAATTGACTATACAACATGAATTTGTTGTTGTCACCCCTCTTTGTTGAGGTGACAGGCCAAATTCAGCTAATACTGTGTACATATTTTCATTTTACACTGCTGAAGAAGTAGATAGCTATGGTTCTTTCCTACCTCTTACTGCACATTCATAATTGCTTTCCTTTTGTTCTTCCCCCTGCTTACCCCTTATTTCACCACTTTCCTATCTACCACATTTTAACCTTTTAATCTGGTCAGAAAAAGAACCACAAACCACACTCATAAGTAAAAAAAAGCAATGAAGCCCTTCAGTTTTTGTCCTCTGTGTTTGTGTGGAGTTTGACATCACCCACCAATTCAGAGAGATAGTGAATGGCTGTTCAATGGTGCTGGTGCAGTTACCTCTGCACAGTGCTGCTTAAGCAAGCCATGTGAAGGTGCACACAGTGAATGCAGAATAAAAAATTATGTCACTGCATTACAAATACATATTTAAAACTATTAGATACACCTGGATTCGATCCCCATATCATCTGGACTCAAAACAAAATCTCTCAATGCCTTTACACCTCCCGCCACAGTGTCAGCTAAGCAGTAGGTGTGTTTCTTACACTCACTGCTATTCACAACTTTATCAGTGAAATAGAGGCTAACATTTGAAACCAGTATAAATGTGTATCTCACATGCGCCAACACTTTGCCATCTATTGAGCAAACATGCTGCTCAGCAATGCACTATAGAAAGAGCACATTAGCATGCATTACTGATGTTTACTGCCTAGTTAGGCTTCATCCCATGAAAGTACATATAAAAACACAAAGGAAATGCACTTCTTAGGGAAAGAACACATATTTATACTGTAGCCATTTGTTACCAACAACCATGCACTGGAAAGTTGGTATCTCACTCCTTGTTCAGAAATATATCAACTACACTACAGAAATAAATAAAAATGCTTTCTTATATATCACAGACACCTTTATACTAACAATACACATTCAGAGTTTCCAATACTCATAATAATGTGGACAGCTGTTGAAATATAGTTTGCAAATCTGTCTTTTTAAGATATGCATGCACATTAGAAACAAAGCATCAAATGCTAGATTTTGCACATTCATCAATCTGTAACATGCAGATCGTCAGTATCTAGACAGTTGTACATGGCTATCTATCCATTTCAGACAGGGCTCCCAACATAGCTATCCATTTCAGACAGGGCTCCCAACATCTTTTCTCAAACATCCAATGATGATGTCATCCACAAGAAATTGGCCTGCAGCCTTATAAAGGTAAGAGTTACCCTGCTGATCTTGCATTTAGTATGAAGTTCTCTAGCCTGTGTACTTAGTTTGGTAGGGTTTCTAATTGCACTGCAGTCAACTTGCATGTGTGTGTGTGTCTGTCTAGTCAGAAGAGTATAACTGTGTATCCTGCAGTCATCACTACAATCCCATGGAGTACCAGTATTTTGACGGTTGTACATGTCTACACATCCATTTCATTCAGGCCTCCTAACATTCTCTCAAACTTCCAATGATGATGCCATGCACTATTAATTGTCTTGCAGCCTTATAAACATCTGACTTGTGCCATGGCACTTGCGTTATATACTGAGGTCTCTGGTCAGTGTACTTAGATAGGTAGTGGTTCAGTTCTCACTGCAGTGAACTGGTGTGTGTCTTTTTGTTCACTTGGTTGACATTAGAGAGAATATTTTACACCAGCATGTGGGACACTGCTATTACCATCTTCTCCTCACAAGACACTGCTGATGTCATCACTTATAAAGTGTTGTCTGACAGTCTCCAAGTCAGCCTTATGCTGTAGTGCTTGTGTTAAATACTGAGGTCTCTAGTCAGTGTACTTAGATAAGTAGGGGCTCTGTTGTCACTGCATTCAACTGGTGTTTGTTCACTTGGTTGGCTTTAGAGAGACAATTTTATACAGGAATTTGGGATACTGCTATTGCCATATCTGTCTTTCAAGCATGTTCTATCAGTGTCATGGACTAGGTTTAGATCCCTAGAGTGAGTGACTCTTGTGCCATTAAATTTGTGGGTGTGCATCATTTCCATCAGGGCAGGGCAGGTACTGCCTTGTAGGCCAGGCAAATGTCACCTCTCAGAAGCCTGTATGATACAGAGTACAGTGACAGGGGTTTCAGTCTATTTATATACATTATGGTATGGTTTGCAGGCCCTGTATTTTCTTTGTGAGAAACCCCTGTGGGCTGGCCAGCTGCTGCAGTTGTCTGGTGAGCATACCTCTCAATGTGGAATCATCAAAAATCTGGACAAAGGCCCATGAAAAGAAGGTGTAACTGGACAGAAATCGAGACACTGATGAAGGTGAAATTTGCATAAATAATTATGTAACCCCACCCACTCCAGTGAATTGTGGGATAATAAAATTCAAAATGCAAATTGAAGAACAGACAGAATATTAAACAACACAAACTATAACCAGAATAATAGTGTTTTTTTATATTAACATTTGAACTTCAAATAAAAGTGAAATGCAATTTTCTTTTATAAAAATAAAATTAACTGCTACACTAATATTAAATAACACTGCACAATGTAAGACAATTACAAAATATTAACTAATTATCCAGTATATAAATGGCTATCCAGCACTAAAACACATTTTGCACAGTTATGTTCCCAGATGGTCAAAAACTCCAAAACTCCTCTCTGTCTACAAACCTAGCAAATCTGTTGAGCATTCTCTGTACTCATGCATTTCTTTCATAGGAGCCACCATTCTCATAGCTTAAGACAATAAAACTGGTTTGAGCTGCACAGCTAAATAATATGCTCACAACTAACTACAGCATTCATCATCCAGAAAAATGTCCTGCACTACAAAACTTATTACTGCCCTACTGTCCAGCATGGGACCTCCATTCTAGTAAAAAATTCTTATTACTTACAAATAAGTCAGATAATGTTGCAGGAGACTCACTCTACTCCCAATATGTTGCTAAACTCTGGAATAGTATCCCCACACAAATAAAACTTTCAGACAAACTCAGTAGTTTGAAACCACTGCTTAACCAACATCTTAACCAGTCCTGGTCCTGCACATGTTCATAACAAGTTTAAGACTTTGTGTTCACTATATGATACCCTCCAAATACATATCCTCAACCTCTCATTGAAATGGCAAAACAAATTGTGTACATAACTGCTGCCTGTACAATCCACTATGTTGCACATAGGTTTTCTCTTTAGTAACTTCTACCTCTGTAAAGTCTTAGAATGTATAAATGTAATAGAAATGTAACTACTTTCTGCTTAACTAGAACTTGGTATAATACAATCTAAGCAAATGGAACTTTTTCACCGGCCCCCACTGAAAATGGGTATTACCCAGTTGGACTTTCCCAGTAAACAAAGACAAAATAAATAAATAAATACATGCGTTTGTTGAGTCATATTTGCCAAATTTTACTTTGCCAGCTTTTCTTTTAACTGAAAAAGGAATATTGCAATAAAATGAATAATTATTTTCCCTAAAAAGCTGTGAATACCTCTCAACCTCTTAGCACAAAAAAATATGGTTAAAGTCTAAAATAATGGTGGGACAAAGGGCCAGAAGTAGAGACAGATTTTAGATATTGCTATTATAAACTCAAAAAGTTGATAGAATAACAGGATTTGTCTTAGTATGCATTTTCTGAAGGAAATGAAGTCTGAAACTCAAATGCATGTCATTATTATGGGATTTCAATCTTCAATGATTTGCCAGAAAACCACACATTTTATTAGGAAAACAGAGCAAAAAAAATATGAGGCAAAAATCAGTACATCCTGCAAAAATCTACACCACTGAGAGGTATATATACTTTAAAATTAAAAAAAATTATGTTTGCTGGAGCACCTCCCTTATGGTGGAATCTGATTCTGAACCCTCTGCACACTCATGCATGCCCACACATACTCACATGCAGGCACTTGCTCACACTCACATATACACATGCACTCCCACACAGTCATATACATGCAATCACACACTCGCATGTGCGCAGTAACACACACTCACATACCCACACTCATGCACACTCGCATATGGACACTTACTTTCGTACAGTCATATACACATACTCATATACTTGCATAGATGCACTCATGCACACTCTCATACATCTACTCATAGACATCCGCATATACATATGCACTTGTGCACACCCGCATATACACATGGGAAAGATCTTACTTATACACTACCACCAATTTGCATGTCTGACCAAAGTCCCTGAAGAATTCTAGCAGGATTTAGGATGTGTGGTACTCAGTCATTGTCTCTCAAATTCAGAAAATAAGCAGGGCTACTTAGGTAGTACCCAGATATCCCAAAAAGGGAAATGTCAAGGACATCTGTCAGTGTAACTCCAGAAGGAACAGACCACAGCATTTTCACTTATTGCTCTAACATTTCCCCCTGTCATCCTGTCAGAACCAGTAATCTGCCTATGTTACTGATATGTACTGGTATCACAAAAGGAAACATATCAACATCCTGTTTTGAGAACACGGCCAAAATTAACAGGATGCAAATACCTCAAATGAAGAACATTGCTTAAATGTCAATATTGCTCATTTAGAATGTGATAGAGTAGGATAAGCATTAGTATGTATTTTCAGAAGAACTAATGGTCTGCGTGTACAAAACACACCTCAAGTTTTCTTCACTTTGTCTCAAGATGTATTTTTCTTACACATAATCTTCCTGATCATGTGACAAAGCAGTGAGTAAAATCCCTTAAATAATAACAGACACTGCTGATGCAGACCTTTTGTTCTTCTAAAAATGTATACAAAGCATCTTATTTCATTAAGTTACACATAAAGAGCACTTGTATTTAAAGAGTACCTTGACTTTGACATAAGGAGATTTAGATCCTGCTGTGACAGCAGGCACAAGCATCCTGGTTTGCAACGCAATCAAAATATTCAAGAGGTGCAGAGTAAAATCAGGGACCAAGAGACTATACTAATAGAAACAATCATGATATTTATAGAACAATTAAGCAACTATGATGCTTGCTCCAGGACAGGTGCATGCACAATGCCTATACGTATGCATAAACATGTGCATCCATGATCTAATCTTGTCTTTGTATAACTCAGTACAACTGCACTTCCCCAAAAGTCTGTTCTCAGCTGTTTGAATCAGAAACTCCGTAAGGCTGAGATTAGAATACTATGCGTGTTTCTGAAATGAAATATATACACACAGCTTTCTGTGTATAGTCCTGATTTTTGGCTTTATATGTTACCCTTCCTTCTCCTAGATTTATTGATTATATGCATAAATAAAAGTCTGTTTAACTGTACATATTTACATTAATAAAGTAAACTGTATAGAAAGATCCCTTATCATCAGGTATATGACAACTAGACCTTCTGTTCTGAAAAAAAAAATCAATGCCTCTCATGTTGACTCTCTGCTCTGATTTTAAAGACTAGCGCTGTAATTTCTAATGATGAAAAGTTGAGAGTATGTATATGAAGTGTGCATGTAACTACAAAACAATGTGAGACTGTGTTAATGCCTAAGATGCCAGTTTGTGTGACATTTGGAAATGTCATTAAATAGGATAGCATGATGATACATGCTGTCAGAACACAATCCAGTTACTGGACTTGTTTATGTGCCTAAAGCCTAGTCATATAGCTTTAAGTAAACTAGAGTCTCTCCAGCATAAGCCTCACAAACTTAGCATACTTTGCATTCCTGTGGTAGAGCATAGAACATTTCCTTCTTGATTAGTACCATCCTTTCATAACTCCTACTCCTCTCCCTGCCAGAATACACTGACGATGCATGATAATGACAGTGGTAATGAAAAATTAAAAAAAAAAAAATTGAGATTTGAAGGGGCCATTTGGGAATTTGTGGCACCCCATTATTCTGCCCTCAAATAGGGTAAATACAAAGGAATTCAGTATAGCTGAGAGGTATGCTGGTGAGGTACATGAAAAAGAGAGCATTGTACTCTATTAGTGGTCTGATGAAGGTCAAGTACAGTGGTGTTATAACATCCTCAGATCTGGATGCAATGCTTTTACTTATATGATGCATGACATAAAAGGCTATCCTTACCACTGTAGAAACTTCATGGTTGAAGTTCAGATTGCTATCTGTGTTCCCAGGTATTGCACCAGTGGGTTTGAGCTTGGGGGGTGTTGGTAATACTGCAATTGACAGGGAATTCCGCTTTGCCAAAGGCATTAATAATGGCACTATTTTGCATTTAGTTTTAGACCATGACTTTGGCACCAATCATTTGTCTGTGCTAACCTCTCCTGTAATATGTTAATATCATTAGGAGATACAAAGATTGCACCCAATTGTCCATCATCAGTGAACCTGGCAAGCCAAAGATCATCTACTTTAGCCTGGACTTCCAAGAAACAGATTCCAAACAGTAAAGGACCCATTCCCATCCCTGAGGTACGCCACTGGTGATGTCTCTACTGGTAGAGGTTGAGTCATCAACTTTGACAGTATGTGTTTTGTCAGTGAGCCATTTGGATGCCCATCTAGTGATGTAAGGGTAATCACCAGCTGAGAGAGTTTTTCAATGATACCTATGTGGGAGATTGTGTCAAATGCCTTGGCCAGGACAAAATAAGTGGTATGCACTGTCTTATCTTCATCCAGGGTTATGGTAACTTTCTTGACAAAGTCTACTCGGTTTAGTAAGCATGATCTACTCTTAATGAAGCCAAATTGGGCTGGGGCTAGAGTTTGTAGTTCACCTATGGCCTTGTTGATACTGCCCATGATGATTCTTTCCATGGCCACTTTGCAGGTCTATAGTTCCCAAGGTCAGTTGATGTTCCCCTTTTGTGCAAGAGGATTAGTGTTGTTGTTTTCCACTCTGCTGGAATAAAGCCACTTCTCACTGACCTATGGTTAAAGAAAAGCCTAAGTGGGTCTGCTAGGTCTTCTTTTAGATTGCTTGGTAAGTGACCAGTGATGTTATCTGGTACCACTGAGGGCATGTTTTTAGCCTTGGAGAGCACAGATATGACCTGACGTTAAAAGATACTGGGTAAAGGACTGGTGTCAGGTATGTTCTGGGGTATGGCCAGTGGGGCCAGGTGGGTGAAGTTTGCACCAAATATGTCAGCTAGCAGGTTGGCAATTTCCTCCACTGTAGCATCATGTTTAGACTCCTAGCATTAAGCAGCAAAACCTTGAGTTTACCTCTAGTGGATGTTGCTACATCAGAACTTTTTTGCTAGAGCATTGCCTAAAAAAGGCACTATGGGGGTGGCAAGTGCCTTTGCTAGTATACAACAGCCTAGAGGACAAAGTTGTAGACCATCTCTGGCAAAGAAGCATGGCCTGTTGGTGATGTCATCCTAGGCTTAAAGATACTGGATCCCTCTGAATTGACACCAGAAGCTAAGCCAGTTGTTGAAGTCGATCATTTTTTGCTTATACTGTGGCATCATCCTGGGTGAAGGTCAAATGCTGTTTGGGACTAGGGTCATACCTGCCTGGGACACATAATCTGAGAGTTCAGTCATGTGTCTTTTCATATAGTCCAGCGAGGTACATCTCAAGTAATTCACCCCAACATGAACTATGACACAGTCATAACAGCACTTGTTGAGTGACATAACTGATGAGGTATGATACACTTGTATGTATATTATTGGTGTATTAGGACATGTGTTGTAGAGGAGCAGAACCATCAACACAGTTCACATTCCACCATCACAGTAACAATAGCAGTATGGCATAGTTGTGCAGGTGTATACATACCATCATTAAATGTTCTGTGACACAAATCAATATAAATTCATATTGATTACATGGTCACATAAGTCTTGTGTCATACACATGGGGGGATTCAGTAATCCTCTGTGTAAGACTAACTAAGTCTTACTTGGAAATGGCAGCCTAAGAGTATGACGTCAGCACGCCATGCATATTCATGAGGGCGCGCTGACTCAACTCCAAGGCTAACACGGAGCATGTACGAGTGCAGGGGGCGTGTCAGACTGTCAAGCAATCCAAATATCCACGCCCCTGCAAGTGCCTAAATCTGCAAATGTCACCAGAGATAAGCGAGTCCGCTCAAATGTGTATATCTCCAACACTACACTCCCCCACATTCAAAACCCCTATACAAATAAAATAAAATGTAAAACAATTTTTTTTTATTATTCCCGATATAGCTGCCCGTATTTGTGCGTGTGTGCGCGGGTGTGCCCATTGCTTAGCTACAGTAAGCAGTTAAGACATCAAAGAGGATAATAAACCACTTATATGCAAATTAAGACAAATAGCAATAGTGTAGTGGTAGAGCCTTCGCACAAAGAGGAGGCATTCCCGGTTCATGTCCCACCACTCCCCTTTTCATTTTCTGTAGGAAATCTGTGCATAAAAATAATTCCTGACATTTACCTTTTACATTTTATTAAAATGCATTGAAATGGCCTATGTAGTAGTGAACAATATTTTAAATATATATAAGAAGGTGAAATGGTCATGCATACTAATGAATGCATAAGTAACCTATCTTAAGCAATGTGAAGCATTGCTAAGCAACGTTTACCAGTATTAAGCACATTTAAGAATAATTGCCCATAGCTAAGCACTGCTTTAACTAGCGCAATGGCTTTGCGCGTAGCTGCGCATCGCGCCAACTAGCGGAAACAAAACATGTTTGCGTGGAGCTGCGCACCGCGCCAACTAGCGCAACGTTGGGCAACATAGAGCAATGTTGGGCAAAGTTGAGCAAAGTCGGCTAAACACAGCCACATCTCCTAGCCGGTCAGGTTAGTAGTAAAATAAAAAGCAATGACAGTCCTCGAACCCGGGATACTGTGCACCATAATCACAGTACTGAACCACTAAGCCATGACAGCTTTTGCTGTTCATGCGCTGTCAACATACATATACATATTAATCAAAGTTTACTCAGTGCTAAGCAGGTGTGCACTCAGCTGAGATATTTCAAAACTGGCCAATCACAAATAAGTGTGGGAACTGAGGCATATTTAAACTCCATAGGCTGGAATAATTGCCATAACTGGTTGTAGCTCCCATCTGCAGTCAGAATGGCCGGTGTTGGAGAGGGCTCTCATTTTCGAGCGCAATGGTGGGGCATTGAGGAGTCAAAAGTGATGGTTTGGCTCCTTGTCCATCATTATGATGCAAGACTCCTGCAGAGCCAGTTCCAAGGCACTGAGTACAAAGCGGAAGCCTGGAACCATCTAGCACATGATCTCACCAGTGCCACAGGCGTCCCTCGGACTGGTGAGCAGGTCAGACACCACTACGCATACCTGAAGAGATGGAAGCAGGACCAACTGAACCAATGGATACAGGAGGCCTGTGGGAATGACAATGCCCCACTAATGAGTAGGTAGCCATGGAATGGAGTATGTAAGAATTGCTATTGTAGTCTATATAATGGACAAGTATGTCTCAATATCCCTTCATTTACGTCACAGCTGCAGGTGTCCGTGCTGCAAATCAACAAGCATATGCAGATAGGCTGCTAAGGCTGTGCCACCAGGCAGGTTAGTAATTATTCTGCATGTATTGTTACATAAAATAAGTGAGAGAGCCTGAAAAAAAGTGTTGTAGCCCAATAATAAAGGCATAATAAGTCCTGAATAATATCTCTGCATGTACTGTTATATAAAATAAGTGAGAGAGCCTGAAAAAGAGTGTTGTAAGCCATTAATAAAGGTATAATATGTCTTGAATAAGTCTTCTGCATGCACTGTAATATCAAATAAATGAGAGAGCCTCTAGAAAAGTGTGTAATGTAATTAATAAAGGTAAAATTCCTGGAGTGTGTCTGTGTCACTTACTTCGAAATGTTGTTGTACTCTTGCATTATATAAATAGTACTGTTGTATTAAGTGCTGTCAACCCACACTTGGCCAGGCCCATATAAAGTGGATGAAGGGAGTGCCAGTAGCTGTGAAGCATATATACAGTCCTTAACTGTTGGTTAATGGCTGGCATGCATAGGTAAATGTGGCACACTGGTAGCTTGTTAATGTGTTCCCCAGAAATGTCAGTGTGCTGCTAGAAATGTAGGGGGCTGTAGAAATATAACTGATAATGTCACCTGAACACATCCAGATATGTAGATATATAAATATAAATAAAATATATAAATACGTAGCAGTAACATCTGCATCCTGGACAGTTTGTATGTCAGATACAGGTCAGGTATATAAGGTACTAGCCAAACCCTTTTCACAACTTAATGCACGTTGCCTAGTGTAATAATACATGTAGGGGATATACACCTGCAGTCAATAGGAATGTAGTGTAAACTATAAGTACATATAAGATGTTAATGGAGGTATCTTTTTACACCCTACTGTATGTGCATAAACACTGCAATTCCACACCTCAATGGGTATGTCTAATCTCAAAACATTTGTTGGGACATATGTCCTATTGTTTTATAAATATCTGCATTTACTTTGATGCATGTGCCCTGTTCAAACACCACAATCTTGGTGGCCTGTTGCCACCAATCAATCCTGCATGCTGTTGGAATGTCCACTGTTGTTCTATATATGCATGTGTTATGCTTGCTGTTCAACTATTGGAACTCTGGTGTGTTGGGTTAATGGGAATATTACTGCATGCTGATACAACTAATTTGGAATGCTGTTGGCTGTTACCAACCCATATTGTCATTAAATCCTACTAAAGATAGAACGTATGGGAAGACCAGTCCCAGTGGACCCACCTATCCCACGTCAGCTGTTGATGGCACCTGGCACCAGCAGGTCTGGTGCCCAGCCCAGGACCTCCTCCTCCACTGGCTTTGTGCCACATTCGGGTGGAAGTGCTGCAGGGGATTGGGCTCGTCCCCCCCATGCAAGCGTGGCTAGAGGAGGGCCACCTATCACCCTCCAAATGGTCCGGGCTGTGGTGCATATGGAGATCCAGTGTTCAGTCGCTGATCCTCTATGCCAGCTCAAGGCAAGAGTGGCGCGACTCATGGGTGAGCCTGCCCCTCCTATGCAGCCCCCAGCACAGCCACCCTCTGGGCTGTGAATGTGGCATGGTGATTGCCCATGGGTGGGGATCTCAGTTCCACTGTTGCCATCTGGCTCATGGGCTTGCGATTTCCAAACATCCTTCCCCGTCAATGGTGTTCACCCATCTCATGTGTCATATTCTGCCACTGTATGCATCTTGTTTGTCTTGTCTGTGTACCTCCCCAACCTACCTCCCCAAATATACCTACTTCCCCTACCCCACATTCCACTCTCACCTGAAAAAAAAATGGGCAATCTGCTCCCACAAAAAAATTACGCCCCATACATAGCTGCCCATTTAGCACACATGTTCGCTGGACACATAAACTGAAATTTAATTGGCAGTACAACATACTTTGTTGTCCTCACCCCTCTCTCAGGGGTTGAAGGTTTCAAAATTCCCTCCAAATTCCTAGTATATGCACAGCTGTTGTTGTTAAAGAAATGGGCAGCTATGGACCTTCCCTACACCTGTCCTGCACATCCCTAGCTGTTTTCCCTACTGTCTTACCCTCTTTGTGCCCCTTTTTCACCACTTTCCTATCTCCCCATTTTCTTTTCTTTAAAAGAAATTAGCGCTGGGATTAGCAGGAGTAAGCACTTTTAAGCAGTCATTAGCAGGTTTGCGCAAGTGTGAGCATGTGTGCGCTTAGCTAAGTATTGCTAAGCTTCACGCAAACCTGCACAAACCCTCTTACAACTGCTTAAAAGTGCCTTAGTCAACCTGCATGTGAGGACCCTTGTTCTGCTCAGCAGCAAAATAAAACACCACTGTCAGTCTCGAACCCTGGACCTTGGACACACTAAACTGCATGAAGTACCACTAAGCCACAGTAGATATATAGCAAGTTGTTGCTGAAATATATATATCATGCATCAGAATGAGTGAATGTAAAGGAAAGATAGGAATGCCATAACACAAAACCTGTTCTGTGTAACTTTACCAGCAGTTGTTGTGGAATTGCATTACATGACTGTGATAATAGAACCAGCCATTCTAGCAGTAAATAATGTTACAGCAGCACTTTACAACCCCCACACAGTATCATAGCAGGACAATCCTCACCCAAACGTACAAAATACCTGTGTGTTCAGTGTCCAGCAAAGATGTAGGTAGGCATACTCAGCACTGGAATTGTCCAGTTTTCATGAGCATCCTGTGATAATGTCAACAAAAGAAAAAGCACGAACTGTGCAGAAGTGAGTACATTAATATCCACAGTATAGCAGTTCCCAAACAGTTCATGTGTCAAATGAAAACATCTCAATAACTACATATGTATGGCAGCTAATTGTATACGTAGAAAAGAAACTACATACTCCCATGTATCTTGTGTTAGCATTTGTAGGGGTGAGTACAATTCTACACTGTCAACTGTGTACTGGAAGAGGCAACATTCAGGTCTGAGTACAACATTCAAATCACTGGCTACACCCCTAGCATCAGTTAGAAGAAGTATACCAACCTTCTGACTTTACACAACGGTGTCCACAGCAAACAAGCATGGTCCCCACTTTGGCAAGCTGAAAGGGCTATGCCTACCTGACTTAGCAATTTATAGCACTGGGTTGCTATGACAGTGAGTACTGCAAGTACCACACAGCAGGCTGCTTACAATTGCCAAATGGTGGCCACCAACTGGTACAGAGGCCATCACATGCACATGTGCAGATATCTATAAAAGCAGTCTATACTTGCTGTCCACACATGCAATCATTTCATTGCAGGTATGGAGGGAGAGAGAGACGCAGAGGCAGACAACAGCAGCAGCAGAAATAAAGAAAAAAGATCCAAAGAAAATATATTGAAAGAAAAAGTAATATATTGAAAAAAAAGATAAAAAAGAATATATTGAAAACAAAATAATATATTGAAAAAAAATATTGAAAAAATATATTCAAAAAGATGTTGAAATAAAAAATATATTGAAAAAAAATATTGAAAAATAAATAATATATTAAAAAAAGCATATTGAAAAACAAATATATCTTGAAAAATAAATTCAAGATATACAACAACAAATACGAACACATACAAAGGAAATGTATTTAACAGCTATGTATTTACTGGCATGTAGTAGATGTTTATGAAGAGTACTCTACATAGTTTGAATCATCCATATGTGGCAGCAGTACATATCAATGCACAGATGCCCTGCATAACTACTGGCATGGAGAAATGAGTGTGTAGCTGTGTGCAGTGGGATGTGACTGTGACATATGTAGTTCAGCATTAAATGTCAAACATCTGATCCATGTTATCTGTGTTCTGTACAGTAGTGTGTACAATGTCTGTTTGGGGGAGTAGCCCAGACGGTTATATAAACATGGATGTGACAGATTAACAAATGCATGATAGCCATATTAATGTGTAGCTTAGCAATGGCAACAGCTGTACCAGGCTAGTATGCTAACCTAGCATTTGCAGCTATAAATACACACTCTAATATTACTGTGTGCTCACATGTGACACCTGTTCATGTTGCAGCAAGGGCCAACAGGTCAGCCGTGAGGTACACAAACTTACAACAGTGTGTACCTTGTGTGTGTATGGCACACACATACAGAGAGATCTGTCTGTGTCAGATATATTAGCATCTGTACATGTGCATAAAGCAAGGGACATACTGCGACTGTTTATGAAGGGTGGACATATATATGTTGTTGAAGGTTGTTATGTGCATATTTCTATGTAGGTTGTAGTGTGTGGCAAACAAGACAGCATACAGTGCTGGTATAAGACATGTGGTGGTTAAACGTTGTGGGTATGATTTGTCAGGTCTGCAGTGTTACAGGTAGTGAGGCATGCTAAAGCTACATGGGCTGAGAACACCTTCAATGCATTCTTCACAACACTGTGCAATATTATGACATAACTGTATACCTCACAACCTTTGCATAATTGATATCCCCACCATGAAAGGTGGACTGTATATGTGCCTATATGTATCTCTATATGTACACCAATGGATGTTTATATGTATGTGTGAGTGTGTGTGTGTGTGTATATATATATATATATATATATATATATATATATATATATATATATATATATATATATATATATATATATATATATATATAGATAGATATATAGATATATATATATACATATATATATATATATATATATAGAGAGAGAGAGAGACAGGGTCATATTTACTGCAACAGATGCCTGGTGACAAAGCCATGGACTCAAGCTCAATGTTGACACTGCATTGACATCCCTTCTTGCAAATACTCTGTACCCATTGACTACCACATAGGTGGTAGTCTACTTAACACCGAGGGTGTGATAAGAGACCATGGGATACAGGTGGACAGTAGTCTCCCCTCTGATAATCACAGTGCCATACTAGTCATGTCATCTGTCTACGTGGCACACATCATCACAAAAGGTGTGTCATCCAGGGAAATATAGGTCAGTGTTCCCCTCTACTCATCACACATAAAGCCCATTATAGAGGACAATGCCCCATGTGGTATGTACCTCACAAGACATCTACAGCAACTGAAAATGACACAGACATACCTCACAAAGAGTAATACTGGCCTCAAACAGATGCCCTATGCAGTCCGTCTCACAAACCCACAACTAGACTGTGTCACATACCGCCTACCCAGAGGTGACCTCGGCCTAACATACTAAACTATGTCAAACCCAGAGCTGTTGGACATGCTCCACATAAACAGATCACAATCCCTATGAGCTACATGCTCTAGGGACCTAAACCTTTTGACCACAATAAACAAAGCATGCTGGAGAGATCGATTCCTATCTCATATACATCCCATACTCTGGAACAAACCACCTACCCTTAGCAAACAAAGCTCCTAAGTAGCAGTCATCATAAATTATCCTGAAAATTGTATGGGAGATAGTGAATACACCCAGGCAATCACCTCTGTGGCTCTGCTTGACAAGGCCATGTGAAATGTAATTTCCTGTGTGTCAAAGGCCAGGGTAGCGTATGGCTAGACTTCTATAGGCCCTAGGGCCAATAGCCTATTACCTACCTATGAAGTGATACACACCCACATGTACTTGTTGCAATAATTGCTATGTGATTGACTGAGTGTGATGGTGAATGTGTTGGTGAATGTGTCAGAGTTCTGTATATGTGTGATAGCTTAGTAGGAAACTTTTTCTGTCATGGTATTATGTGTCCCAGCTGTGTTCCCAGCAAAAAATGTGCATGCAATTGCTAGGCAGAAAAAGCAGTATGCCATATGGTCTGATGCAGTCCCTTGTTGTCGACTGGGGTGTCGCATTGTAGGCTAAAGCAGTACATGTATGCTTATTGAGTGTTACTGCTGGTGAATCCAATTCCTGTATGAACTGTAGTACTACCTGAAGCTGTATGCCTAAACAGCACAGTATGGTGTATGTCCACATTTCTTGGAACCACTGTTTTGTGTGTTCCCTGTAGTCCTCACAGATTACATAACTCAGGCTTAAGGTCTTGTAACTACTGACACACAGTACTGTAAGGTACACAGCTAAAGGTCATCTGGGTTGCCATACCTTTGTGTCTGGTATGTATGTCTGATGTGTGTGTGTGGGTATGCCTGTACCATGGCCTTGGTCATATGTGTGTTACAGGATATAACTGCGTATCTAGCAACATGTATAGTCTAGTACAGCAGTATGCCACCTATATTAACAAATGTGCACATATGTTAGGCAGGGGTCTGCCATCAACGACTAGTGTGGTATACTGGTAATACTGTTGTATAGTCTTACATACTGGTTTAACTTTGTTGCTGTGCAAAACATGGCCTGATATATAGAGTGTGCCAGGCACTGTCAGGCAGTTGTGGGTTGAGAACTGATATGTGGTATTGAAAGTGTGTATCTTCTGACAGCCAATAGGTTGCTATATATGGTAGTTAATTGATGTCTGTACTTTAGAATGTTACGTGTGCCACATGACTTGCTCACACATATTGTTTCATTGTCTTCCAGGGTCATGTCCCACCATCGTAATCCCGCCTATAGCACGGCAGAGGAGGAACAGATCACAGTGAGCTTGGTGCAGCACTATGCCCTGCTGTTCTCCAGAACCAGCCAGGACCAGCATGAGAGGACTGCGCTGTGGCAAGATCTTGTCCGTAGGGTAAATTACATTGGCATGCATAACCGGACATATGAGCAGGTACGCCCATCACTGCAGTGATTTAATTAGACATGTCTGGCAGCGTGTGTCTGATATCCGCAGACAAGAGCTTGCCATGGGTGGGGGGGAGGTAGCCATCCATCCCCCCTCACCATAGTGGAGGAGCTGCTCCTGAGCCAGGTGGCTCCTGGCCAACAACAACAACAACAACAAGTAACATGTATCATCATGGAGGCCGTAGCCACCCAGCAAGGTGACACAGAGCATGCAGGTAACATGGCATAGCTGTAGACTACTGTTACCTCTATTGGTAGAACATGCTTATGTGATATGTGTGCTGTGTAGTTAGACGATGTGGTGCCTAGTGTTGTGCAATACTAATAATTAGGAATATAATCTGTAGGCCTGTGACTGTCAACCATAGTACTACTGTAAGATTGCAAACACACAGTAGCAATGCCACAGTTGTTGCCACTGACAAAGTGTCTCATATCCTTGTAGGTCCCTCTGGTGTGACAGCAAGGCAGCACACCCATGCTGGTGAATGTGTTCTACATTTAATATTGCGAATTAAATGTGCATGTCATAGGTGTGGTGTAGGCCATGTACAAGTAACACACCTACGCATAATGCATGCTGTGCATGTTTGCTGTGAGACTATGCACATCCCAGTAATGTGGGTAGCTGCCTGAAACACATACAATACACAGAGCATCCCACACAATTGTGGCAACACTGTAGTGGACATTGGATAGGCAGAGTCGATACACATGCACACAACATACACAACTTTGTCATACTCAGTACACGTTAACATACTACACATGGCGTATTCAGACACCCGCTGTAAGGTCACACTACAGTATCCCAAATGTCATCCACGCAGCACACATAATATACCTGAGGGGTAGATGCCTCACATGTGGCTGGGCGACAGTCTTCAACACATAACACATTAATGTTAGGCAATGCCCCCTATTGGACATCTTACAAACCCATGTAACAACTGGCTGTGAAATGGTAAATGTAGCCATGGTACTGCAGTTCCGGTACAGCATGGTATGTGCCGGTCTGGCACACATTAGTAGCCTTGAGTGACAACATGATGCTGCATGATGATGGCTCATGGTAGTACACCCCTTCCAGTTACAGTGACCACAGTACTACACATAGCATTAACTGCTATGCACCTCCATGTTGTGTGTGTGCAAATATATGCACCTATACACAATATGCATAGCAATCCCCATTTGTACAAAGTGACACATATATGTCTTGTAATGCTATTGAGTGTATAGGTCACATGACACACACTGTGTATGTGTGATGTTTAATGTTGCAGTTGTGTTGTAGCATGCCATGTCATGTCTGGCACTGGCATGTCCACAATATGTTCTACACTCACCATAACCACTGTACAATGGCTATGTTGAGCAATGGTATTCCATCAGGTATACATGCACTACTCATCCTGTGTGTATACATGGTATGCATGTGCTAAACCTGTGTCCATAATTATCTGCTAAAGACACAGACACTCTAATCAGAAATGGATATCTATGTGACACACAGATACACATCCAGCCATGGTATGTATACCTGTGAGTGATGGTGCACAGGACATTGCAGAGCTTTTAATACTTGCACAGCAATGTTGTGTCCATGTACACAGTGCATTCCAGGGTGAGGCCAATCACTGAACAACAACACACATGCATCAAAGCCATGTATACTGCTATTAGAAAGGGCTGTCTACACCCGCACTGCATGCTGTTGAGAAACACACGTCCTGCATGCTGACACGTGTGATATAACTGTTTGCCTTGTGATACTGTACCCGCCATCACCCACTATTGAGTATGTTCTGGATTGCTGGTGGTGTGTGTGTGTGTGTGTGTGTGTGTGTGTGTGTGTGTGTGTGTGTGTGTGTGTGTGTGTGAGACTCTGTTTTAGTGAGGAGTGCATTTGTGTGCATGTGTTCATGTGTTCATGTGTTCAAGTGTTCATGTGTTCATGTGTGCATGTGTTCATGTGTGCATGTGTGCATGTGTGCATGTGTTCATGTGTGCATGTGTACATGTGTTCACGTGTGCATGTGTGCATGTGTGTCGACATCATGTACAGGTCGTAAAGTGCGTTTCCTGTCTTCCTGTCACAGGTGCTGACTTTGGGCTGGTTCACTGCAACAGGGAAATTGATGTCACTGAGCAAAATAGTGATACTGATGATAGGTGTGTTGAGGCACAGGCATGTTTGCCAGGGTCTGTCGTTGGGCCACCAATCGACAGTACATAAGTGTCCACCCCATCCATGCACACAGTCATACTGCCAATACATCCATCACCAATGCCCTTAGCTGAGGGACAGAGTACAGTCGGCATTCGCCAGGACATTGTGGTATCCATAGCACCTGCATCCCGACACAGCAGTCATACCCAGATGTCTGGAAGGGTACCACATAGGCAGATGTCCAGGGGTTCTCATCGGAGCACTGCTGCTCATCATTCCACTGGCAGACGTGCCACAGGTCTTACAACCTTACACATGTTCCAGGCTGTCATGGAGGCACAGTAACGTATGGAACGGCACACCAGACAGGGACTAAGGGTACAGAGGGCACATAACACCACCGTGATTGACAGTATCCGTGACCTAGCAGGTGCCATCTGTAATTACACCGAGGTCACTGATACACGTTGGGGAGAGACATTAGATGTCACCTGCAATGTCATGTCCATGTGTCAGGACAGTTTGGGATGGTTGATTCATCGACGTGGATGTATGCCAGCAACATCAGCAGCTGGCAGTCGTCACGGATGTCCATCAAGTCACAGCCGCTCCTGTAGTGCCAGTCCCAGCCCAAGCACTGTTGGGGGTGGGCTGTCCATAGAATGTCCTAGAAGACCACATGCACATGGCTCTGGACAGTCCCAGCAGGGACCTGGGTCCAATGTACATCCATCTACCTGTGGGGATAGTACCCAGTCTGGCTTAGTACCTGATAGTGTCAGTAGCACCCCTGCCAGGCACAGGTACCGTATCTGTGGCCAGAGACGGTGATCTGTAAAGCCTGGCAGGTACAGTCTGTGGCTGTCCCACAAATACCCGTATATGGTGGCCACATGGTGGAACTGTGTGCATGCAGACACACACACACATAAACCAGACACCTAGGGCTAACACATACCCGCACACATTACATCAACATTGGCCCATAGCAGTGCTCTTGACCCTCACACACACACACACACACACACACACACACACACACACACACACACACACACACACACACACACACACACACACACACACATATACATGTTGATTGGATGGCTCACTGTAGGCCTTTGGCATACCAACAACACACCCTGTGCATATGATGAAACCTGTGCCACCTCCTGTCATCTCTAACACTGATGCAGGAACAGGCTACCATGGTGCTGATGCACAGGGTGACTTTATAGCAGTATAGCAATGTTAGAATGTTGTCAGCAGTAGAGTGTAATGATATGCTTGAAGGGGTAGCTGAGCAGGCATGATGCATTAAAGCTATGATTGTCAATGTAGTATTGTTTACACCAGGGTTAGTTCCAATAGTGTATTGTCCGCTCACGTGCCACTTGGCTGATGTTTGTAGTATTGGCAGCATGTGTTAGAGAATGGACAGTATGTGTGGGATGTGTGTAGCACAGATTTGCAGGTGTACATTTGTGAACATGGTGGAGGTGCACTGTCTGCATGTACGTGCATACTGGACACATGGACAGGGTGACATGACCTGTATTACACAGTGTTAACACTCCATAGTTTCTATTGGTGGCCAGTATGCATTGTACTACACACATTTCGGAACCTGACTGCACACGTTTGACACTGTGCTGTGGGTGATACTGTTACTATCTGTCATTGTTTTGCATTCTGGTAGTATACATAACTTCAACAGCCTGACCATAACCAATTGTTAGATGATGTCTTGACAACTGACACACAGATGTAGGACACACAGCAACATTTGGATCCTTCAGGTACTATACTATGCCAGTAACCAGTGGTATTCACCTGCACCCATTACTGAGACCACTCCTGTTTGGCATATAGCTCTCTTAGGTACAAGCAATCACAGTAGGGATATGTCCGTCCATGTCTGATAATGCATATTGTGGCCTATAATGCATTCTCCAGATGACACACACTCACATCCTCCACAAGGGTATCATACAGACAGATACCTGTTGTCAAACCCATGCTGTAAAGCTATAAGCCAAACTAAGCATAGTCATCCACCTTTACAGAACATATTATCCCCACAGTACCACATAGGTAGTTGCCACCAACATGATGAACAGGTACCGATGTGTACATGCAACCAAGTGTTACGTCATCACTCCTTTGATAATCACATTTCCAAAGGTATTTTGAAATCCCTCAGTGGATCCCATAAGCAATAAGGGGTCTGCATGCATATCCACAAAGGTTGTTGTACACATATAATGAATAGTCATCATTGACAGACTTTGCTGCATTTGAACAGGTCTGACATATACCTCGGCCATAAACCCTCACTCACACATTTCAATAGAAACCATAATGAGTGTGTGTGTGACATGGATGACCTAAGCCAGGGATCACTGCAGTGGCTGGCCTTGTCACAAGCATACAGATGTGACCTAAGGTCTGGGAAGCAGCAGCACAGTCTGGCAAAGATGACAGCTGTGTTCTTGGAGGAAGCAGGGTTTCCACGCATGCAATAATTGAGGTAACATGTACGTATATGTATTTGCCACACAGCTAGCTCACATGTGGAATGCATACTGATATGTCATACAGTAGTAAAAGCAAAACCCACAACACATTGACCAACAGTGTCACACACACTCACCAAGTGCAGGATTCAAGCCCCTACCTAACTACTTCATGATATTAGAGGAGTACGCATTAATACAATGTGCTATACACATTACTGGGAGGTCTATTTTCCACAGGTATATTTGTAGGATGCTGACATCATCAGACTTGACAATGATAAGTATACCACTTGTAAGGTGTTCTACAAAAAGCTTGCGCTTCTCCAAGGTAATTACACACATACAGTTGTCAAGTGCAAGATTCAAACCCCTATCTAACTACTTCATGATACTAGAAGAGTACGCATTAACTCGGCGCGCTATGCACATTACTAGGAAGCACCTTTTCCACAGGTATATTTGTAGGATGGTGACATCATCAGACTTGACAAAGATAAGTATACCACTTGTAAGGTGTTCTACTACTCTACAAAAGGGTTGCCTCTCTACAAGGTAATTACACACACACACACACACTTGTCAAGTGCAGGATTCAAATCCCTATCAAACTACTTCATGAAGCTAGAAGAGTACGTATTAACACGACGTGCTATGCACATTAATGGGAGTGCTTTTTTTCCACAGGTATATTTGTAGGATGGTGACATCATCAGATCTGACAAAGATTAGTTTACCACTTTTAAGGTGTTTTACTACTCTCCAAAAAGGTTGCTCTTTCCCAAGGAGACCACACACAAACACACACACACTTGTCAAGTGCAGGATTCAAACCACTCCCTAACTACTTTATGATATTTGAGGAGTACGCATTAACACAACGCGCTATACACATTACTGGGAGCTCTCTTTTTCACAGGTGTATTTGTAGGATGATGACATCATCAGACTTGACAAAGATTAGTTTACCACTTTTAAGGTGTTTTACTACTCTCCAAAATGGTTGTTCCTTCCCAAGGAGACCACACATAAACACACACACTTACCAAGTGCAGGATTCAAACCCCTACCTAACTACTTTATGATACATCAGGAGTACGCATTTACACGACACATTATACACATTACTGTGAGCTAGCTTTTCCACAGGTATATTTGTAGGATCATCAGACTATACAAAGTGGGTTACATTAGGTGGCATTAGGTGGGCTACATTGAAGGAATGTCTAAACACTTTGACCATGTGATCATCAAAGGGGAGTTTACTATCTACCTGTGTCCCCAGGGCCATAATGACTTTCTCCGTACATACTGGATTACCACCTATGTGGTAATCTGTGTGCACTTTGTTTTACCCAAAGGGGATGACTTAGGCATTCAGCTTGAGGGATTGTTTTGACACCAGGTATCGGTCTCTGTAAGACACTTCTGGAGGATGTCTGTGTCAGCCATACAGTCGATTATGGACCACAGTTACCAGTCATCTGCAAACCTGTTCAGCCATACACCTCCCATGCTTGCCTGTACCTCTGAGCAATATCTACTGAACTGGTGGGGTCCCAGGACCAAGACCTGTGGGATGCCATTTGTGACTGGCTTAGAGTTGGACATGGCACCCGCAACTCTGAACATGTGTGTTTGATCTGTGAGCCACTTGGCCATCCATCCTGTGACATAGCTGTTAATGTTCAAGCTGGTATGCTTGTCCATGATGACAGAGTGGGGAATGGTGTAGAAAGTCCTTATTGAGGTCCAGGTGGGCTGAGTGGACTACTTTCACCTCCATCTATGTCCTTGGTAACTGTTTGAAATAAGTCAACTAGGTTTAGGAGCCAGGATCTGCCTTTTACAAGGCGAAGTTGTGTAGAGTCCAGTATCTGGAGGTCTCCAATGTCTCAGTTTATGGGTTCCATGACAATTTGCTCAATAGCTCTGTAGGCCAGGCTGACTAGACATATTGGGCAATGGTTTCCAGGTTCTGTTGTGGCACCCCCTTTGTGGAGCTGGATGACTGTTAGTGTATGCCATTCTTTGGGTACATAGCCTGTGGTACGCTTGAGTCTGGGCAGTGAATGTAGGTGAGGGTGTAGTTCCTTTTGGGCCTAGTGTAAGACGCAGCCTGGGACACCATCCAGTCCCATTGATGATGTGTTCTTAGCTTTGGTGAGGGCTGTCTTTACCTGCATGTCCATAATGTCTGGGGCTCTGCATCCTTCTGTGATGGTCACAGCCCCTTTTGGGGGTGATGGTGGGGAGTTTACACTGAACTTGTCCCCCTGGATGTGGGCAATGAAAGTTGGTTCGGTGTATTTCTTTCCATTTTTCAGTAGCTGACAGCATATTTGGAAGTTGAGACCTACATGTCTGGTATAGCTACCAAAGGCTTTGTGGTTGTTATTCTTACATTCCTTGGCTATTTGTCTTTAGAAACTGTCCTTGGATTATTTTATGAGCGATCATTGTTTCTTCCTAATAATGATCCGTGATGCCTTTCCTTTAGTGAAGTTGGCTCTATCATGTGTTCGTTTCCTCCTTCTGTTGTCTAGTTTATTTATGGCCAACAATCACCTGATTGTTGTCCTATTTTTGGAGGAATGCATCTTGGTTTTATTTGTGATGTCTCATTCCATGGATCCCTGTAGATGCTCATAGGATGCACTTGTAAATGATTCTGCAGATTGTATACCATTATCCTATAGCAAGAGATCTTTGGAACGTTCCACTTTGGTCTTGGGAAGTGTGCAGTTTGCTTTTGCAAATGTCTTCACAGTGGTTTCAATGACTGGTTGGGGGGGGGGGCGGGATGTGGATGTCCAGTGTGATTACTTAATGATCTGATATTTCCAGCGAGGGGTTTATCTCTGTTGTTGAACACTAGTACCCCATGTTGGTGATGATCATGTCCAGTATGTTGTCACCTCTAGTGGGCGTGGTGACCAGCTGTTCCAGGGTGTTAGAGTTTTTAAACTCTAGGAAACATTGGGCAAAGGACGTTGTACATGAGTAATTCTCCCACTCAATGTTTGGGTAGTTGTAATCTCCTCATATAATGGCATTTGATAGGACCTTTATATTTTCCACTGTTCTCCAGAATACTGAGTGAGGTTCCTGAGACAAGGTATGTGATCTGTAGCAGGCTACAATCTGATGAGCAGCTTTGCCCAATGTTAGTTGCACTTGCATGGTCTCCAAGGCCTCATGCTGTGCAACTAACCTGAAGGTGTGGGTATCCATAAGGTAAATGGGTACACCCCTTCCTTTTGTATTTCACTCGTGGTTTTGGGTCCGAAGGTCAGAGGGATTGTGAGTGTTTTACGTGGAGCATGTCCACCAGCTCTGTGTTTGACATAGCTTTGTATGTTAGGCAGTGAACACCTCTGAGTAGGCGATATGCAAGGGAGTATGGATGGAGCATTTTGAGATGGTCTGTGTATGGCATGTATTTCAGGCCACTAATGCTCTTTGTGAGGTATTGCTGCTGGCTTTCCAGTTGTTGTAGTTGTCTTGTGAGGTACATAGCAAAAGTGGCGTCGTATTCTATTATAATTCTAGTGAGTGATGAGTAGAGGGGGACAATGTCTTCTTCTATTCTGCATGAGACACATTTTGTGATGAGGTGTGCCACATAGGAGGGTTTCCTGGCTACTGTGGGAATGGGATTATCACAGTTGTGTCCACTGTCCACCTGTTACCCAAGGTCTCTTGTCACACTTTCAGTGTGAAGTATACTACCACCTATGTTGCAGTTCTAGGCTACAGAGTTTTTAACAAAGGGGATGCCTATGCACCTTTTGGCATTGAGATAGAGCCCATGGCTTTGACAACAGCCATCTGTCTCAGTGAGGCCCTTTTGTAGGATGTCCACATCTTTAGTGTTTACAATGATGGCTCCTAGTTTGCAGTCCTCTGGAAACTTCAGTAGCCGCAGACCTTCCATGTTAATGTTTACTTCAGGGAAGTAAATACTACACAGCCTGGGAAGTTATCTGGTCCCATGGCTGCTGTGATACTGGCTTTGGAGAGTGTTATTTACCTGTGCAGCCGTGATGACAGCAGCTTTGCAGTCTTCCATTATAGAAATGTGCTCTTTCATGGGTGAGAGGGGGGGTAAAGTTAACACTGATCCTGTCTGCCAGGATGTTGGCAATATCAGTTGGCTCTGTACATTTAGTGCCATTGAGCTGTAACTCAGAACAGATCTCAGTGTAACCATGACATGGACCTGTCTGTTGGGCAGAGATCTCCTGAGTAGACAATATGCAACAGAGTACAGATTGGGTTACATTCAGTCTTGTTGCATGGGGCAACTATTTGAGGCCAGTAATCCTCTTGTTAAGGTACTTCATTGGTCTTTCTAGCTGCTGAACATGCCTAGTCAGATTCATCGGAAGTGTGTTGTGGTACTTTCTGACAGGTCTGATGACTGCTGAGTAGTGGGAACCTCCTTTGACCTACATGCACAGACCTTGGCAGTTTGTGTGAACACATAGCATGATTTTCTGACCACTGTGCTTCTGGAAGTAGAGATGACTATCCACATTTGTCCATAGATCCCTTATTATCACCTCCGTATTTAGCTTGTGTGTGTGAGCATGCCTAGTATGACCTTTCGGTATGTTGCTGCCTGAGGTTTGCTTCGTTTCTTTGTGTGTGAGCATGCCCAGTATGACCTTTCAGTGTGATGCTGAATGAAATACACTACATTTGTTGGAGTGTGTGAGCACGCCCGGTATAGACATTTATACTATATGTGTATGGAAAATCAACCTTTGTGTCATAGATCAACAGGGATCATGCTGTGCCTGCAGGGCTTCCATGAGACACTTTGCATAGACTTATCAACATTTCTACATACAGGGGGGAACAGCTATTCTTTGTACATTTCTACCCAGGTGCACACCTGATTGTTACTGTGGGTGTACATAGGATGAGGGTTTCACCTGACACTTATACACATTTACTATGCCTGCACTGCTATGTACGGGACACCATTTCAGTCTGTACTGTTGCCTATTGTACTGGCTTGAGGCATACTACTGTACTACAGATCTTAGCGTCCAATGTCACGTATATTAGATTGCGACTTCATAGCCTACACAACCCAAATCACACCGCCTAGCCTGATGTTCTCTGTCTGCATAGGCGTGTGGAGGAGATAACCCATTTGCCTCTTTAGGGGCATGATACAGCATTTCTTTGTGTTTGCATTAGTGTACAATTGCCCTGCTGTGTCTGGGCCACTCAAATGCTATCATGGCTTACTGGTTCAGTACTGTGACTATAGTGCACAGTATCCTGGGTTCGAGCCCTGTCACTGCTTTTTATTTTCATGCTGGGCAGACCAGCCTGCTTAAGGAACAGTAAAGCAAATATGAGCATGTTTAACTGACTTTGCTCAACTTTGTCTGACCTTGCCCAACATTGCTCAACATTGCCCGACGTTGTGCTAGTTAGCATGAGCAATTTTGTTTACATATACTAAATATTGGTAAAAGCTGCTTAGCACTGCTTTATATTGCTTACAACATGGCAATCATGCCTCAGGTGGTGCTGCAGGGCTGCCTATGTCAGATGCACATACTACACTCCCTATACATGTTTGGAAACAGGTAGTGTCAAGTTAGGCATCCCTTTTATTTTATGTGTGAGTCAGAGAGAGAGGTATCATTTCCAGGGTTCCTACTGAGCCAGTGTATGTGCTATGCGTTGCCTCTTTGCCAAGGCCAAAGCATACTTGGCACACCTCCTTCTGCCTACTGGGGCAGGCTCAGGTTGTTCCTCCTCCAAGTCACGCTGGGCCTGTGCAGGCCTTGGCAATGGTGGGGGGCTGTTTGGCCCTGCCCCATGCAATTCCTGCTGCGGCTGCTTTCACAGGATCATATTGTGTAGCATGGCACATACAAGGATGATTTGGGTACATGTAGTTGGTGAGTACTGCAAGGCTCCACCAGATGTGTCCAGGAACCAGAACCATGACTTCAGCATCCCAAACACATGCTCGATTACATTTCGTGTTTGTGCGTGTGCCTCATTATGGTGTTCTTGTTCAGGTGTGTGTGCATTTCTGATGGGTGTCATCAGCCACGGCTCCAGTGCGTATCCAACATCCCCCACTAGGTGACCGTCAGGGATGTCCCCATTGGCAAATGTCTGGTACAGCTGCAACAGATGCCAGATATGGGAATCGTGGTAGCTTCCAGGGCAGCCAGCACACACATTCAGTATTATGCCCTGGGCATCGCACATGACCTGGCAGTTGATGGAGTGGAAACCCTTGCGGTTGATGTAGGCCCTACCCCACTCACCAGCTGGTGCTTTGATGTGTATGTGCATGCAGTCAATTGCACCCACTACCTCAGGGTATTCCGCTATTTGATGGAAGAGACACATATTGCTGGCCAATACCTCACGGGGATTGGGGAAATATACATGATCACCGACATGTGCTGACATGGCATTCAGGAACTGGTGCAGTACCCTGGATGCTGATGCCTGTGAAATCCCCATCATATCACCAGTTGGTCTCTGGAAGGTACCTGTTGCTAGTATTCTTAGGCCAACACATACCTTGGTTTCCACTGGGATGGGTTCCCCTCTGTTGGTTCTGTGTGTGAGGCGTGGCCTGCACAGCTCAAGAATTTGCTGCAGGAGCTCTCTGTCCACTCTATAGCACTCCACTATCTCCAGCTCATGTAGCCCCTGGTAGGTTACTCTGGATCTATACACTCTTCTCCATCTCCTCACTGTGGGTTGCTCAGCAGCATTCGCAATGGCACCACCCTCAGCATCTTGCACATGTCGCCTTATAATAGCAATGGCAGCCCCTAACATTATTTTGTCTCAGTTAAGCTTTTTAAGTTTTCACTTCTCTTTGTAGACTGCAGTGTTGCAGTGTTTCTGAGAAAAACATGGAGGAATGTTGTTTGCAGAGTTTTAAGTGCTGGGCTGGGCTGAGCTAGTGTACTGCCTGTGTAATTGCCTGATTCTGATTGATTTCACCTGGCAGCTCTGCTAGTTCTCCTTGGTTAACTGCCTACTACTTCTTTTCCTTCCTTTTCCCCTTTCTGTTTCCACAGGGGGCAGCTCTACACAAACAAGTGCAAACACGTGTACACAAGCGCACACACGCGCACACAGGCTTACACAAGCTTACACAGGCTTAGGCGGGTGCACATTCATGCATACAGGCTTAGACAGCATTACACAGGCTTACATGGGCTCACACAAGTGCACACAGGCTCAGATGGGTTTACAGGCACGCACATGTGCACACACAGTGTAAGCATCTTTGCAAGAAACTTTAGTGATAGCCATGGCGTACACCTTTGGTTTCTGGGTTTCAGTTTAGACAACTGTAGACACGCCTCTTCCAGTCCTGAGTAACTCACAGCAAACACATGCCAATCTGCTCCAATAAGCTTACAGTCTTTTAGATACATACCCCCTCATGATGTCACCTATCTTCTACTCTGTTACTCCCCTAATTCTACTCTTACACTCTAGAGACATGGTTCACATGGCAGGGAAAATTGGGATTCACTATCCTTATACTCATTTGCATAGGATTACCTACTAATGCTTGGTTACATCTCTCAGACTGAGCTTCCCCCTTAGCAACCACTACTCAGTAGCCATGTTGTCTTCAGCCTGCCATTCACCTGCATGGCAGATGAATATTTTGAATAAAATGCCTATTTTTGGCTTTTATCTTTTCTAGTTTTTAGAGCGCCACACGTTTGTGCGGCGCTGCGCTACGCTTAAACATCGGAGATCGAGGAAAAAAAATGTTATTATTTTGCAACAGATAAAAATGTCAATGGCCGTATATTTGGCCATTGGCATGCTTCCTCAACTGGATGCATCTTTATTTGGAGCTGTCATAGCTCCGTTTTGCTATTTGCAGAACGGTACTCAGTTGCCAACCGAGTACATTTCTGCAAATAACACTACTCTTGCTCGGACAGGTTAGTGTTTTCTGGATCGCAAATTTACCTCATTTGTCCGTGCAAGAGTCGTTTTAGGAGCTCTCATGCACGCCCCTGCCGTCTGTTCCTGGATCGCTCGGCATAATGTTGGCTGGCTGGAGTCTTACTCTACTCTTAGACTCCATGCAAGCCTTCGTGAATCTGGCCAATGTTGTTATGCTGTGATATACACAACAATGTATTACACATTTTTATGCAATTGCAACCTTGTGGAATTCATTGTATGTGCACTTGTGTTGCTAAAACCAAGGATTATTGAGGAAGTCAGCAGCACCATTGTGTGACTTGCATTTCTGTCGTGAAATGTTCTGCATGAGCCACAAACAACTGATCTGTAATGTGCCCTGATATGGCATCAGTTTGCCCATGAAACACATAGGCATATGGTGTGGAACTGATGTAAGTACGTGACATTGTTGCAGTTGTATAACTGTGTGCATAGTACCAGTGTGTAGAACATGATGAATGACCATGGTAGTATTTGTAGGTCTTTTCACAAATCATTTATTGCAATACTTTTGAAGTGTTAAGTGGAATACACAAATAAGTACAGATGTGCATGGGGATGCCACCAAACATACTCAGCTGGAGGAAGTATACAATCCGCAAGCTGACAGTTTATCTCAAATTAAGATTGGGGATTGGGGAGCTTGGCATAATAGTTAAGGTGTTTGCTTTGCAAACACAAGGTGCAGGGTTTGATTCTCACATGGGGTAATTGGCTAGGCTCAAATGGTCCACAAGGGCAGTTAGCCAAGTACTAATTTTTGAACTTAAATGTCACCCTCTTGTCTCCACTGTCTATCAGCCAGAATATACATGCAAACATTACTCATTTTCTATGCTAACAAGTGCAGCACATCTGTGCACTCTGTACAGCTAATAACATAGAATCAATGGGCTGTGACAACATCACATATTGCCTGTAGTCTGACTCAAAACACGGACCTACCAGAAATGGTTGGATCCATACGTCAACACAGCCTCCAGGCAGAATATGTGCCTGTAGAAGGATGTACATCAACATGCATCCATCTGATTGATGTGGGGCATCACTTGATGCATGCATGTACAAATACATCCTGATTCTCCTCATCTGTGAGGTAGACCAACATGTCATCATGGACCTTTTCTAAATTGATGCTGGTAATATCCAGACTGTGTGAGAAAGGAATGTGTGAAATGTTCAGGCTACATCCATGTCTGCTTCATCTGTTAGATGTCCTCAAGAAGGTCAACAAGGACATGCATGATGACAACACTATCATCCTGCAGAACTTGCCCATGCCAAGGCATTTGACATAAATTCACACTGAGGTATTACTGCAACACTGTCACAAGTGGCCATAAACACCTATATCACTGAGTGGGTGGACCACTGGATCATATATGTGACATATAAATATGTTGACATGTGTAAAGTGACCTATATCTAGAGTCCAGTGATCAGGTCTGTACCTCAGGGCTGTGTGCTAGGCCTTTTCATGTTTTTTATTTAAGTCAGAGACATCAGGAATGACATACTCATCCTTTGCCCAAACAGCTTTCTGGAGGACTACAGATTGTGGACAACCATTGAATCCAAGTATGACATTAGCATAATACTGACAGTATCAACACACACAAAGGATTACTGCCACAGTCATGAAGACACATGAGATGAAAAAAAATAATTAGGGGTTTTGTTACATTATAAAAGCAAATACACAACCTAAAGATAATATAGACAGCACACCCCTTTGAGCAGACCATGTGGTATGTGACCTGTGTACTCAGGTAGATGGTATGCAGAATGTCTACCAGCATGTGCTCACAGTGGTGACTACTCCCGTGTATGTAACACAACTCCTGAGTAGGTTCATAGGTTCATAGGTTCATAGGTTGGTACTAGGCTATCAGCCCTAGGGCCTATACAAGCCTAGCCATAACAATTCCATGGCTATTTCTTCCCACATTATTTACTTTCCTGGACCCCTGTCTAGCAGGGTGACTGACGTGATCCCTGGGGTGAATTTCCTTTCTCCCATCCAATCGTCAAGGTTCCTCTTGAAGAGGTCCAAAGAGGCACTCTGCTTGACATGTATGGGCAATCTATTCCAGAGTCTGGGGAGTCTCTGGGTCAGGAACCTATCCCTCCAGCATGTTTTGTTTATTGTGATGACAAGGTTTAGATCCCTGGAGCGTGTAGCTCTGAGGGATTGGGATTTCTTTAAGTGTAGCATGTCCAACAGCTCTGGGTTTGACATGGCCTTGTATGTTAAGCAGAGATCGCCTCTGAGTAGGCGATATGCGACAGAGTATAGCTGGAGTTTTAGGCGGTCAGCGTGGGGCATCTGCTTTAGGCCTGTGATTCTTTTAGTGAGGTATTTCTGAGGCCTTTCCAGTTGTTGCAGATGTCTTGAGAGGTACATACCAAATGGGGCGTTGTATTCTATAATGGGTCTAATGAGGGATGAGTACAGTGGGACAATGACCTCCTTTTTCTGGATGAAAAGCCCTTCATGATGAGGTGTGCCACATAGAAGGATTTCCTGACTGTTGTGGCGATGTGGTTATCGAAAGTGAGACCACTGTCCACCTGTGTCCCTAAGTCTCTTATCACACTTTCTGTGTTTAGTGTACTGCCACCTATATGGTAATTCATGGATACATGTTTTTCCCAAAGGGGATAACAATACATTTCTTGGCATTGAGCTTGAGCCCATGGCTCTGGCACCAAGCATCTGTTTCTGTAAGGCCCTTTTGTAGAGTATCCACATCATTTGGGGATTCAATAATGGCTCCCAGTTTGCAGTCATCTGCAAACTTTGTTAGCCAGAGTCCCTTAGTGTTGACCTGTACTTCAGAGAAGTAGATGCCAAACAAGAGCGGCCCCAGGACTGAACCCTGAGGTACTCCACTTGTCACTTGTCTGGAGCTGGATTTGGAATCGGCTACTTTTACAGTGTGGGTTCTATCAGTAAGCCATTTAGCAACACACTGGGTGACATAGGGATTAATGCCCAACTTAGTAAGTTTATCTATGATTCCAGAGTGGGGGATGGTGTCAAAGGCCTTGGCAAGGTCTAGATAGGCTGTGTGGACCACCTTACCCTTGTCCATGGCTCTGGAGACTGATTCAAAGAAGTCAATCAGGTTCAGGAGACAAGATCGGCCCTTCACAAACCCAAACTGGGTGGGGTCCAGTGTTTGAAGGTTGCCAATGTCTTTGTTTATAAGTTCCATGATAATACGCTCCATGGCCTTGCAGATAAGGCTTGTCAGACTGATGGGACGGTAGTTTCCGGGATCCAAGGTGGATCCCCTTGTGGATTGGGATAACTGTAGCTCTGCCACTCAGTGGGCACGAACCTGAGGTGAGGCTATGATTAAACATGACACTTAGGTGAGGTGCCAGTTCATATTGTAGTTCATGTAGTACACAGCCGGGATGTCATCTGGTCCCATGGATGCTGTATTCTTGGCTTTAGAGAGTGCGTTTTGTACCTGTGTGGCGTTATTACTGGAATTTGGCAATCTTCCGGTATTGAGATGGGCCATTTAGGGGTGAGAGGGGGTGAAGTTGGCACTGAATCGATCTGCCAGGATATTGGCAATATCCTTTGGATCAGTATATTTAATGCCATTCTGTTTTAGCTCAGAGCAGATCTGAGCATTGCCATTTAGATTCTTGACATAGTTATAGAATGCTTTGTGGTTGTCTTTGGAATCTTTGGCAATTTTATTTTCGTAACTAGCTTTGGAGGATTTTATGAGGCATCTCAGTTTCTTACTGAGGCTAGTAAGGAGTTTTTGCATCCTGGGATTTTCCTCTTTTCTGCAAAAGTTTCTTCCTTTTGTTGTAAAGTTTGTTTATGGCAGGGGACCACCAGATTGGCTTCCTTTTTTTGGATGAGAGCATTTTGGTTCTATTTGGGATGGCACGATTCATGCATGAGTGGATGTGCTCGTACAGTGCCTTAGTGTAGGATTCAGCAGTTGAACTTTCAGTTCCCATCTGCATGGGTGTCATGAAGTTTGTCACTTCTGACTTGAGTAGCATGAAATTGACTTTGGAGAAGTTTTTTATGGTGGTTTCTTTACTGGGGGTGGGGGTGGGATGTGGATGTTAAGGTTGATTAGCTTATGGTCAGACCTGACTAACGAGGTGCAGGACATCCACATCAAAGGCCATTATACTTGCATAGTTCACAGCCTTCATCACACCAAATAACTGAGTACAATGAACCCCTTTTTACGTACCTCCTTACACATCCTCCAGGAATTCATTACTCAAATGTACCACTTTTGCCACAGTGAGCTCCCACACATCTTATTTGCCATACCTAGGTATTCTTTTTGTTGCATAAACATTAGTCTCTGATGGTGTGGAACCCTCATCAAGGTGTTATACCAGATGCATGTGTGATACCTGCTCCTGTGATGCAGATATAGTAGCATCCCTCTTAACACTTCCAGCAGATGTTAATGTTTCATGATGGTGTGCTTGAGTCCCTTCATAGATTGTTGATAACTCATAATAGTTGAGCAATTGTGTTTTGCAGAACCATCCCTGATCATTCAGTATCACATATGTTATGTCAGAGACATAGGGTTAGTGGTGGTATTATTCAGATATTGTCCATGATTGCGCTTACTTCTGTCTACTGTTGTCTATGAGCCTGTTACTATGCGTCCCACTTGGTTGAGACCTCTGCTGACATTACAGTCATATTCAGACCACTCATTTTGCACAGCTTCCCAATATGCACCTAACCCCTATTGCATATACCATCCCTGATATGTCCTCTCCATTGTACATGTCAGGATGCTTATATCACAAAGAATCTTCTCCATTGATATGTCACCTTGAGTGACAGTCACATAATATACATTCACTGTGCAGACTGTACTGTATCAAGTCAATATGTGACTAATGTTCATGCTACAACTGGCTTCATTGACATGCCCTCATCTGCTGCACATTACCATGTTTCACCTGTCCTCTTTCTCTGTGTTCATTCCTATAATTCATCTGTGTGTCCCTATTCAATATGCACACTTCCCCTGACTGTTTATTTATAATGCAGTCTATGTATCCTTATGGATCATATACACAATTTTGTTCAGCATGCCTAAAACAGGTTTCCACAATACTTTATACTTTATACACTTTCATATATTGTGTTGAAATTATATGCATTGCTCTATTAATCACCCTGGTAATCCCTGTGGCATTCCATGCAAACACGCAGACTTAGTTTGCCAGTAGGTGAACAGGCTTACATGTCTGCTGCTGTCCGTGTTGCTTTTTGTTGCTGGCTATGAATCCAAGCTTGTTTATGTTTAAATGAGGAGCACAGCATGAATATACAATTAGCACTGCTGCTCACAACACAAACTCGTAAATTGCATGTAGGCTTTATTGAATCTCTAGGATAGATTATATTTGATGCATGCAGTGATATCTGTGGGCTGTATCATGTAGTGCATGGTCTACTATCAGTGTTCATCTGACATTTTTTTTCTCATTTTTAAATAATTAATTATTTCTTTTCTGAACAGGTACTCATGCAATCTTTGTGAAAGTTATGCTTGAATGCTGCTCACTGGCTCATGTTCAGTGATGTTGTAAGACATCTTATAAGTAATAGTGACATTTTTAAATGTTTTTCACAATAAATTTTAATGAGATGGTTTATTTAAGTATGCACGTACAAATTATACTCAAGTGGCCCAATTAGTAAAAAGTGTTAATTCAGTATTTAACATGACTTCATACCTTGCATTTGACTGAAAACATATATTTTATTATGTTATTCAATTTTTTCAGTTTGAAGTATGTTGTCTGTTGTCATACTGCACAGAAGATTATTTATTTTGTCGTACAAAATAATTTGCAGCCTTAGAGATAAAAAATATTGTCATGTGTGCAGTGGTGATGGTGAAGTGGAAGCAATGTTTGTTTACATGGCAGGATACCCTTTTTAATGTGTAATTTTCTTATTAGTGTTTCTTGAAAACTTGAGTATTACTACTTTTAAGTTGTAGGCAATTGCCTGCTGTAACAATCTTAGTGCATCCATTATTAATGGTGTTAATCACTGCCATCTTATGTTATGACATAAAGCTTTCTTTCCACAGTTTAATGAGGTTGTATACAGTACCATTACAGGAATGAAATGTGTACAGTTACAAGGTGTCCTAAGCCCTGCCCATTTATTTTTTTAAATAGCTTATTACCCTTTGAATTAAGCATTGACCTCTGTTTGTGAAGTTCAATTTATAACAGAAATGTCAAACTTGATTCACAGTAGGTTAAGGTCAAATGTATTATATACATCTCCTAAAGATAGGCGAGATAATAGTGCAAGTGATTTTGTCATGAGAGCTGGATATTGAATTGGTCCAGTGTTGTAACCTATTTGATGCAGGTGATCCTGCAGACACTTATCTTGCAGTGCTGCAGGACTGTCATTGGTATCTCGAACAAAGTTTCTGTTAGGTGCAGGGGAACATATGCTATGGCCTGCATGAAATCTGTTGTGCTTGTTTCTCCAGACTAGTTATGATACTTTATTCAGAAGCACTTGTAGTTTCATTTGATCTCCTCCGATGTGTATATACAACACCTCATCTTCTTCACCTTCCAGGACTGACTCCCACTTGAGTCTGGTAAGTCCTAACTAGTGCACAAATGGAGGCGGCCATTGATGCTGTCTCACCATACTGTGCATCAGAATGATCATGGCATTATCCCTGTTCTCTGCCATTTCCATTACAGATGGAAATCCTTACATATGCTATAGGGGACTCTGACCAATTCCAGCTAACTCTTTGTGGCAGTTCTCTGAGCTGACATAATGGTTAAGGTGGTTACCTTAAAAATGCAAGGTGCAGAGTTTGATTCTCACATGGGGTAACTGGATAGGCTTCAAAAGGGCAGTTAGCCTAGTACTAATCTATGAGCTGCATGTTTGCTGCTGGGCAGCCAAAGTTTTATGTGTTTCCTGGGGTAATAGTGACGAACACGCTCCCATTTGTAAAGATGCTGATGTGGACACTGATGCATAAGAATGTCTGCCATCATCCTGAAAGTGTTTGCCTTGGTTTGGAGATACTGGTGTAGAAGTGCATAGCTTTTCTCCCTGTGCAAGCTGTAGTATGAAGTCAACATGTGCTTGACTTTGTGATGTATTGTCAATTCTTACAGAGTTACTAACATATTGTGTGTGAGATTCTACCATTAAACTTGGGAATATGACTATGTTATCATCATCATCTTCAACGGCCATTTTGCTGCTGATATCATCCATATTTGTTGATACAGGAAAAGTGTTTCTGATGCTGACCCTGTATGCTTAGTAAGGAGGGTTGGGGGAACTTACCATGCACAATGCCTTCATTGCAATTCTGTTTAGATGTGGAAGGTTCAGAAATTAATAGCAATTGTCACCTCTTAAATATAAACTTTCCATGCCAGCATTCATTTTTCTACATAAACATATGTTACTGTTTTTAAATCAACCATTCTCAGCAGATGAATGTTGCTGCTGCAGTTGTTGGTAGTAGCCAGTGTCCACATCACCTCTGATTATTCCAGTACAATCATCTTTTTTTGCATAGTCGTCCCCATGGATTGAGAAGAGGTATTGATTATCTGCCATTACAGGGTTAATTGATTGAGTGCGCCCCTACCCTGTATATGTACGGGCAATTACATTCTGCCTTACCTATTTTCTAGCATATCCTACCACATCATTTGCCTTCTTCTTGCAATGTGTTACTTTGATTAAAGCAATCTGACTATTAAAGGATTCACTTCCCCTTAGCCCCTACTATCTCATATTCATAATGCTGTCAGTTTTCATTTTTCAGTGACACTCAGAACTCTCAGAGTCAAGACACATTTGTTCAGTCATCAACACATGTGTACCCCTTTAGTACTTCACAGTTAAAACACCATATTTCTACCATGCGTAAACAATCACTACAAGACACTAAAGAAAATTATTCTCTCATTGACCATTAATTATTTCCACTGCTGTTGTCATGATTTTCTATTTACAAATGACAGATTTACATACATTCTTCTCCAAACCTTTCACACAATGTCCATTGTATGATAAACACATAACATGTATTGACATGCACATACACATTTTGTATTATTTTGAAATGTTTCTTATTAATTTACAATATTTATATATATTTTTACTTGAAAACATCCATGGTTGCCCAGGTCATTTGTTACCTAATTTCAGTAATAAAAAATAATTATGGAGGATTCAAACTATTTCATATAAACTCATGTCCATTTACACGTATTGCAATAAGGCACTTTTACATTTATCTCTATGAACTGCGATAATACGTGAATATATACAGCCACTTATGTTACATGTAAATAACTCTCAGCTACTCGTGATTGCAGCTTTTGGTTCACGTGAATGATCTACAGAAAGTGACAAGAGTCCACAGCACTCATTAGCAGTCCCTAGCATGCTGTGGGAATGCACAGATATTACATGTTTAGAAAAAGCAAAATAGAGTCATATGCATGTGAGCTTCACAATCATGAAGGATAACCCACTCAACATTTACTAAAAGATGATACTCACACACACGAGGATATTTATTTCTGCAAAAAGACTATCTGTTAGTATTAAGTTGGAATAACTCTTAAGAATAAAGTTGTTGTTGTTTCAATTCAATGCAGTATACAGTCTCACAATTGCACACATCTGTTGTAGCCACTGACATGATGTAATTGTTAATTGCCTGATGGACACATGACCTAGCAAAATGTACACCTCTCTAAGCAGGGGAAGCCGAAATTTGAAGACATTAGCAGTTACTTGAGTTGTCATTTTCCATATTTTACTGGACATTATAGCAATTCCAAAACATAAGCTTTGCATTAAGCTTCTCCTTCCCACACCCTGAACACACACTAGTCTTAACGTATACCAACTCCAAACTAAGCTAAGGTGGTAGGCTATATAGTCTAGCAAGTAGATGAAAGTTTTGAGATGATGCTCTCAATAAGTGAAAAGCCAACACCAAAGGGCTCTAGTTGTCTTAACTTGCAGATGACTGCAAGCTATAAGCAATCATTGAAGCCCTAAATTACTTAAACATACTGCAGAAAGGTTTGTCTTAAATAAATAACTAGTGACAAAATCAAGTAGTGAAAATAAATGCCAAAAAATGCATTATCATATCCTTTGAGAAGTCATATACTCTGAGGAACTACCATATTGACAATATGTCCCTAATAACTGACCCAGTTATTCAGGACTTGTGAAATTATATGAACAGTGACCTAACTTTAGACCAACATGTGTCCATTTCCTTAAGAAAGTCCTTCTATATTGCATGGCTTATAAACAAGGGACTGCATCTAGATCAGCCCTAATTAGGCCAGTCATAGAGTATAATGCCCCCTTAGGTATTATACTATTGAAACACATACAACTGGAATGCCCACAGAGATACCTTACTAAAAGGATTCAAGGCCTAAACATTATGTCCTACATGGACTGGCTCAAAGCCCTGTCACTGTACTCAGTATCCTATAGACTGCTAAGAGGTGACCTGTGTCTGGCATACAAGGCATCCTCTGATCCAATACTGATGGATTTACTTTGCATCAGCAAACCAGATGGCATCAGAAGTACTCTGTATGGGGATCTAAACTTTTTCTGCAACATCAAGAGTTTGGAGGGACAGGTATATCTTTTAGAGGGTACCACTGCTCTGCAACACACTCCCCATCCACATAAAACACAGCTTATTCCTGTCTGTATTCAAGCACAACTTGGATGTATGTATAGTTAACAGAAACTTTACTGCAGGACTGCCCCTGCATTAAAGTTAAAGGCAAAGAAAGTCTGATATATATATATATATATATATATATATATATATATTTGTATATATATATATATATATATACACACACACACACACACATATATATATATATATATATATATATATACACACACACACACACACACATATATATATATATATATATATATATATATATATATATATATATATATATATATATATATATATATACATATATATATATATATATATATATATATATATATATATATATATATATATATATATATATATATATATATATATATATATATATATATATATATATATATATATATATATATATATATATATATATATATATATATATATATATAAGTCTGATGAAGCGGATGGTAGATCCGCGAAAGCGCTTACTTATTCAATAAACTCCACTAACTGATACATTTGCTTTCTACTGGTTTTGACCTTCATTGGTCTTACATTTTATGAATCTTGTGTTTGTGAACTTTGGAATAATTTCATAACCAAGCCAAACTTTGTTTGTTGTTGGATTAGCTGTCGAATGATACTTTATGCTGCTGCTGTTTCGTTTGGATTACTTACATGACCACGCCTATCATGCTTGTTGATGGACTAGATTTCTAACGACACACAACTTTGTCGTTGTGCCTCCTTCAGCAGAAGTTTTCTGCTCCTATATAAGGTATGAGTTTCTAAAATGGAGTTGTAACTGAAGAAGTTTAAGACGAAAACGTTTGGTGTTAAGCGTTATTGACTGCTGCTGTTTTTTTGCGTGTTTGCACATATCCGTGGTTTGCTTTGAGTGGATTAAAGCTTTTAAAACCTTTGCTGGACCGGATTTATTTGTGCCTGAAGATAGTGGTGATTGTATTCTAAATATTTATATATATATATAGATATAGCTATATTTGTGTGTGTATATAAAATTACTTGTAGGAGGTAAGGTCAGTGATGCCTAGAAAGCATATCAAGTCAGAACAGGTCTGCCTGGTTAAGAGGGAATAGATTCAAGCTTGGGGAGCATCAACCAAGCTAGACAGATGGCCCAGATACAAAGACCAATGATTAAAGGTGTTGTTTAGATGGCATTGTACTCTAGTCAGGACACAGAGGATGGGTGTCTCAATTAACACTAAGTGTCAAAGGTGCAACAAAAATAGGGCCACAACCTTCATACATTCTGGGCATGACCAGTAATAACAGAATATTTCTCTCTCATTCAGTCATTACTTATTTAACCTTTGTTAACCAGGAAAGTCCAACTTGGAGCAAAGCCAGTTTTCATTGGAGTCCCAGGGAGAAATGCTCCAGAGATTCATGTCTTTGCAATGTGAGAGAAAACCAGAGCACTCGGAGGAAATCCACACGAGCACAGGGAGGGCATGCATACTCCACATAGAAGGCACCCCAGCTGCAAATTGAACTGGAGAACCTCTTGCTGTGAGGTGACAACACTACCACTGCACCACTGCACTATCCATGTATTAGCTTATTTATCAATAGATGATAGATGATTAGAGCAAAGTTTTAAAGGGGAACTTAATTTGGATCTCTGGCATTACACAGCAGGCAGGGACCAGGTTGGACCCTGTATTGAAGGTAGGCCGGGTACTGGCTAGTGCAGTAAAGTTGTTGTGTGCTATGAAATGAATGATGGAAAATAATTTAGCATGTGAAGACATTTTTTTAGGAGGCATCTGGGTAAGATTCTATGCTCCTTTAAAGACGGGGCAGACAGACCATGTCCCTTGTGAATGGGATCACTTATCTATTATCTTGCTTAATGATGTTGGAACTCTTGAACCCTATGGAAATTCCTAGGTCTGCTATTTATGCAGTTTCACTATGTCTGTGATGTTCTCTCCATTTTATTATAGATTCATCTGTTCAGCAGGGATTGGCACTTTGAGGGCACTTGTTTAAGGTACAATGGATTGATTCATTGACTGAAATCTATAAAATGTCCTGATCTTGTATATGCTATATATAATGTAAATAGTTACTGTTTTGTGTTGATTGTGTTGTATTTGTTTCTCAATAGAGTATTCAGTGAAAGAGTTGGAGAGGTTTCAGAATGAGCATTATAACTGTGGTATGGCGAATGAACACCCCCTCACATGGAAAGATGTAAGAAGGACTTGTCCTAAGGAAAAAAAAAACATTTTACTTTTTGAGTAAACTGATTCTTCTGACATTTATTTCCATGTTCTTGTATTTAGATGTTATTTTTACACAGGTTAATAATTCTGAAGAATTAGGGCAGCAGAGTTAGGTTTTAAGGGCTTTCAGTTTGGGGTATTTGGTGGAGTGTTGAATGAAAACTTCAACATATATGACCCACTTCTGATGGTGTGCACTGTTTTTTTAAGAATAGAGCTCTTCTCTGTCGACATATTGCTGATGAACATACGCTGTCATTAGGCAGGAGGAACAGAAGTAATAAAGGACATGCTGCAGCTCTTTTTCTTGGGATAGCTGAACCAACTGTAATTACTTATTCACAGCCTTCCATGGTTCACCAGTCCAGCTGTTAGAACTGTGGTTGTCTGGTTCATTTGTCAGCTACTTTCTGTCTGTGATATGGCTCTAACCATTTCTATACCAGTCTCTGAATTTTTTCAAGGGTCATTCTTGCTTTCGCACTGGGAACATGTGACTGTATTCTGTATTCGTACATCAATCTTATTTCCCACCCAGTGTAATTGTCACAGGACCATATTGCTTGCACTACTCTAATAAATATAAAAATATCTTTTAAAGGTTACATGTAACTAATATAAATATATTTGTGGCAAAATGCATTGTATTTGATATAGAAAGGGAGACAAGGCCAAATGGGTAAAGCATGAGATCATTACCAGAATGTGCCATGCAGCAGCATCAGCCTACACCCATGAACTGGAGGGGTGAGGGTGGGGTACCAGCATTCTTCATATGGATCAGACTGATAATGAGTTAATTTAAGGAAGCTAGTTTATTCACAAGCAGAGATCATTCCAAATATTTAATAATAGCCTACTTGCTTGGCAGAAACTGTGAAAAATAAGGCATTCAAAAAGAACTACCATTTACCAAAGGAAATTTTCATTGAATGAGTGAAGCTGAAACAAAAGAATTGCTTGCTGAATGGTACTGTGATTTAGTTCAAGATAAAACTGAGACAGAAAAACTGTATTCTTAAAGTGTACTGTTCAGATGTGTGAGAGAAACTTTTGAAACTGAACATTGTTTTATGTTAAAAGTATTGTGATTCTGTATGAGACAAAACTGAAATGGAAGAAATGTTTTTATAAGGTACTCTGCACTTTGGATGAAAGAGAACTGCAACAGAAGAGCTGCAGTGCTAAAAAAAACCTCAACATAATTTGCGTAATTATGAGAATAAGCTGAATCATGGAAAGGCCTTTTCTTAAAATGTTCTACTCACTTGAACATTTTATTATGTCCTTTATTTCCAACTTCATTCTGTTGCTCTAATTGTGGCTGTTTTGGTTATTTTTAGTCACCCTATATAAAGGCCTGCATTACCAAAATAGTTTGACGTATTCTGACGAAATTTCAGATTATTAGACTGGTCTCCCTTATCACATACATTTATATTCTCCCTAGATTTAATGGGAATGAAACAGCTGCATTATGAATTTTGATAAGAGCAAAATACCTTTTATGTTATTTTTCTTCCATACCATTTAAAAATATTGAAATTCTTACTTTTATACAGAACTATATAATCTTTTTGAGGCCTGTTGTTATGACAACATTATATGTTTATATTTTTTGAAAGCTTATTATCTAGAACAGAACTGAAAACTACAGTTTTGTTTTTGGCTGAAGGATATGGCTCTTTTACAGTTTGAAAATGTCTAATGGCTATGTTGTCATTAATTGTTCCCTACATCAAAATGCATGAGCCTCTGTAAGGCATTTAGATTTTTTTACATCATTTTTGGATACGACACTTGCAATACTCAGCCTTACAATAGTCATTGTTTCAGCTGATGAATCTAAAGGCAGCAACATTATCTTATGACTGGACTAGTAGGAAAAAAGTTTTGTTTTTTTGCAACATTTAAAATGACAAAAAAATCACTTTTTGAGAAATACATAATATTTTGTTGTCTATTGTACCAAAACACTGATTTCATTATTTTCATGTTTACTGTGTTTACTAATCGTAAAGTATATTACATAAATGTTTGCTGTGAACCAAATGGCCCTTTTTTTGGCAGCATCTGTACTACTGACTGCAGCCTACATGAGCCCTGTTTGACTAAGCAGGGTATGCTGCAAAGAGTGATAGAGCCTTGACTTCAGTCCCCGTGACTAGGTTTATCTAATAAGTCCAGATGCTAGAAGAATTGCCTGAGGGATGGACTGAGTGAGCAATGCAGTCTTGACCATCTTGGGAAGTCTGGTGGTCTCTGCCCAATGGTGTGACTGCGAAGGTGGCTTAGTGGTGGCAGGGATAGGGAAGTCATTGTAAGGAGGACTGAAAATGGATAAATAGACCTACAAATCAGTGCAGAACATGGCAGTTGCATTATGAGTGCACACAGAAGCACACATACACAACTCCAGAACAATAATTTGGACTCAGTTGTGGTGGAATACCTGTCATCCACACCAAGAAGAAAATTAGGAGAGTGGGATTTTTCATAACACCTGGCAGAAAATAACCATAGTCACTGGATCTCAAATCTCTGTTCTTGTGTCCTACAATGGTTAGGAAAGGAAGAAATGAACAGGTCTGCAGGGATGGGGGCCTAATGACTATGCAGGCTCTTAATGTTATCTACCAGCATAGGAACACATTTCTTTGAAATTATTTAACATTGGCTAACAAATTTTTGAGGAAAATATGTCATGCCAATTAGCTACAGAAGGCACATATAATTGTAGGTGATGCAGATGGATTGCAGCTGGCAAGATATCCATCTGTGGAAGTTCTCAAAGCTGAAAGGAAAGACAAATGCCGCTAAGACCTATATACCATTATTTATTTGTTTTACATTTGTTGACGGGAAAGTCCGACTGGATGCATGCCTATTTTCAGCAGAGGCCCGGAGAGAAAAGCTCCACAGTTAAATTTTAAACAAAATATAAGGTGTATACAGAAGCATTCAAATTTACATAGTACTAATCTTAAAATTGACTAGTAACATATAATTGAAGTTTAAGATTTAAAATTTATTATAAATTATTATATATTAATATATATTACTATATAATATATATTAGTATATATTAGAACTTGAAACACAAGAAGTACGAACAAAGCTCGGAGTGTTTCCAATGAAAGAATGAAAGAAAAAAATGATTTTTGTTTGTGTGTATGTGTGAGTGTGTGTGTGTGTGTGTGTGTGTGTGTGTGTGTGTGTGTGTGTGTGTGTGTGTGTGTGTGTGTGTGTGTGTGTGTGTGTGTGTGTGTGTGTGTGTGTGTGTGTGTGTGTGTGTGTGTGTGTGTGTGTGTGTGTGTGTGTGTGTGTGTGTGTGAACAAACATACTGGATCTGGTTCTCACTAACATGATGAACAGATGTACCACTGCAACTGTCATATCCTCATTAGTTATATTGGACTACAAATCACTCACTTTGAATTGGCACTAACACCAGAACTCACAAAGGGTGAAGTCAGACTAAAAAACTTCACCAAGGCAAACTATACCCTCCTAGGGGAAGGTATAAATGCATTTCACGCCCCACCCCCAGATGGAAGTGGTAACTATACCAAAGCTTAGACTAAAGCCTGTACAATTACTTGTATAAGTGTTCCAGAGAGAATCAAAGCCAGAGTCCCAAGTGAAAGCAAGCCACCCTTGTTGACATCCAGCATCAACAAACTTTACAACAAATGCAAAAAATTGTCTAGGAAAACTAAGCCGAGGCCCCAACAATGGAAAAGCAACCTTCTCAGCCTCAACAGGTAAATAAGACAAGATGTCAAATCCTCTAAGGGTAACTTTGAGAAAACTTAGCAATCACAGCCAAGGATAATCATAAGGCCTTTTACAGCTACATAAGCAGCCTAAAAGGTAGTACCCAAGCATGTGTCGAACTAGTAACTAACAGTATTACACACACTGAATCCACAGAGATAGCAAACCTGCTGGTGGACAGATATAGCAAATATTCAATTCCTTATCCCCTCCAAACTTATCACAAACCTGAACCCACTCCCGTCCACCCTACATATCCAAACAGCAGGTTACTAAATGCTTGTCTAAGGCCAAAAACACAGCCTTGATGGGACCAGACAGCATCCCAGGCTGTCTTCTAGACAAACTAAAACATGGACTTGCATCACCATTAAGTATCCTGTTCAATCACAGCCTAACAACAGGCTATGTTTCTGAGAATGGAGAACAGCAGCAGTTATTCTACTCCACAAATGTGGTTTAGCAACAATCCTGCGGAATTATAGACCCATGAGTCTGACCAGCCTCATCTGTAAGGTCATAGAATGTATCATTATGGATCTCATAAAAAAAGACATAGCACCTCCAAACCCTAGATCCATCTCAATTCAACTTCATCAAGGGCAGATCCTGCCTGTTAAACCTGGTGGATTTCTTCAAATATGTGACCGGGGCCATTGATGAAGGCACGTCTGTGCACACAGCATATCTTGACTTGGCCAAGGCCTTTGATGCTATCCCACACTCAGCCATTACCGATAAACTTAGCAAACTTAATGTAAACCCCTTTGTTGTAAGATGGGTTGCCAACTGGCTCAGAAACTGGTCACACACTATCAAAATTGGTGACTCCACATCAAGCAGCAAAACTATTACCAGCAGGTTGTCACAAGGGTCATTGCTGGGCCCCTACTGATTGATGTATACTTTTTAAAATGTCAGGTCAAAACTAAGGGGCTGTGGCTGACCAAGTCTGCAGATGACTGCAAACTATGTGAAATTACTGAATCCCCAAATTATGTCAGTATACTTCAGGAGGGTCTTACACAGACCAACGACTAGTGTCTTAGTCACAGTCTCAAACTAAATGCAAAGAAAAGCATCATTATTCCCTTAGGTAAAAACAATGTCCCTTCACACTATAACATTAACAACAATACCTTATGTACCTACAAAGTGGTAAGGCATCTGGGACTGAATGCAACATTAACTTTGACCACCATGCGTGTGCTGTAAAAAGGAAGGCCTTCTGCATAGCATTTGATTAGCAAAGGCATCGCCTCTAGAACAAAGAAAATTAAAACCCCTCTATATTCATCACTAATCAGGCCCATAATTGAGCATAATACCCCTTTTGCCATGTACTGCAGAAAGCACCTGCAGCAATTGGAGAGACCTCAGAGGTTTCCAACAAAGAAGATCAAGGGACTCCAGCATGTGCCTTACACAGACTGAGTAAAGTCACTATCAATATACTCAGTATCATTGAAACTTTTTAGGGGAGACTTATGCCTGATTTACAGAGCAATGTCCTACCCAAACCTAATGAATTTGCTGCATATCTATAAATCAAACGGGACTAGATCTATCTATTCCAGGGATATAAACATGGCCTGCAACTTGAATAGGACATGCTGGAGGGACAGATTTGTCTCCTAGTGACTGCCACATCTTTGTAATAGGCTACCAATGTACATGAAGTAGAGCATCTCTATGACACTGTTCAAAATTAACCTGGAAGAGTGGATAGGCACAATAAATTCATACCGGGAGTAGTGCCCGCAACCCTCCTGGACATTGGCAGTCATTACTAAATACAATCCTGAGTATTGACTAGAATACCTGTGGTATTACAGTGGGATGAAACAGCTAGGCTTGAAATAACCTCCGGGTCGATAGTCTCCTATGATCCTGTGATCCTATATATGCATATATATATATATATATATATATATATATATATATATATATATATATATATATATATATATATATATATATATATATATATATATATATATATATATATATATATATATATATATATATATATATATATATATATATATATATATATATATATATATATATATATATATATATATATATATATATACATTATTTATTTATTTATTTATTTAACATTTGTTTACCGGAAAAGTTTGACTTGGAACAAGCTAGTTTTCAGTGGAAGCCTGGGGAGAAATGCTCCAGACACATCTTTGTAAGGTGGGAGGAAACCAGCGTAGTCAGAAAAAAAACCCACATGAGTGCAGGGAAGACATGCAGACTCCGCACAGAAGGCACCCAGCTGAGAATCTAACCAGAGAACCTCTTGATGTGAGGTGACAATGCAAACCGCTGCACCATCAATAGATAGATATAGATATAGATATAGATATAGATGCCAAACCAAAGGTGTGAAGGTCACATGGGCAAAACATTTATTAAAAACTGCAAGAAAGACCCAAACAACATAGTGTTTTCACCATGTAATACCTTAAACATCCTGTAGTGAAGATCCATGAGATATATTCAAACGAACCATTAAGAACATACCAGTGCTTCAGCTACATGGACTCTGGATGCCAATTTCTTTTTTACTTTTTTACTTTTTTAATATTTAAATGTAATTTATTTTCTTTATAAAATGTACAGTACACGGCCAGTGTCATTACACCATATCTTTGGCGACAAAGCTTTTGCATACGGATACTGATATCTGCAAACAGGTTGCCAGTAATACACACACACACACACACACACACACACACACACACACACACACACACACACACACAGGACATTGAATCATAAGTACTAATATGAGTCTTTCATAGTCTGTGTGGATGTTAATGACCTGAGATGTACCTTGTTGGACCATATGAAGGGAGACATGATAGAGCTTTCATATCATATGTCCCAGGCAGGTATAAACATAGCAGTGAGCAACATTCTACTTTCTCCAACAATTATACCACAGTACAAACAGAAGGTGATTGACTTTAACAGTTGACTTAGGTACTTGTGTCATTCTAAGGTGGTCCAATATTTGTCAGCATGGGAGGACATGATTGACAGACAACGCTACTTTGCCAGGGATGGTCTGCACCTTTCCCACTAGGCTTTTGGATATTGGCCAAAACATTATCCATACCTATAGTGCCTTTTTTATGCAATGCCAATCTGATAAAACTTCCAGTGTAGTAAATTCTACTCATGGTAAACTGAAGATGTTACTGCTCAGTGCTAGGAGTCTCAACAAGAAGCTCCACAACCTGGAAGCACTCCTCATCCTGTAGATTGTTGATATCTTTGCAGTTACAGAGCATGGTTTAAAGCTATGGAAGGCACCCCGACAGTACAAGGCTATAATCTCATCCACATTGGACCAGCTACCATGCAAGGAGGGACAAGAGGTGGAGGTGTATCAATCTACATAAAAAGCAAGCACAACTCAAGATTGGTCAAGCAATATGACATGCTTGAACTACACATCCAACTAACCTTCTAAGTCCCATAACTATAACTCCACTTCTTTGACCAAGGATAACCACATCATGTATTCAAATGCAATGTAGTCACTTATCATTCAGCCCAATACTATATTAATGGATGATTTCAAATATCCCAACATAAATTGGGATGCATACACAATCACTAACATGCAGGCTGAAAGATTCATGCATTTTATCATTGCAAACACCCTAGGACAGCTACTCTGCACACCTACTAGGGGTACATTTATCCTGTATCTAGTACTCACAAATATGAGAGAAGGTTGCACCCTTCTCCATGTAATGTCCTCACTGGTCAGATCAGATCACAAAGCAGTCATCCTTGAAATAAATATAAAGCCCAAACTTCCAGCAAACCCAGAACTCTTAAGAACTTTTCCAAGGCTAACTACCTCTTATTAAGCAATGGTCTAGCTAAATTCCAAGACCCCCAAGCTCACCTAACATCACAACAGGGAAGGTTATGGAAACCCTTTACAACCTTGTAAATAACTGCATAGAAACATCAGTAACCAAACCAAAATAAACTTACTACAAATGCAAAAATACAAGCCCCCTTGGTGACTCACCAGTATTAATAGGTTGTACAACAAAAGAAAGACAATCCTGTCCAAAAATAGGAATGGCTGGGCCCAACAGACAAAAAACTCCCTCACCAATTTCAACAAGCAAATCAAGGTACTAATCAAATCCACCAAAGCCAACTTCAAGGCAAAAATAACCGACCAGGCTAAAGATAACCCTGAAGTATTTTTCAGTTATGTACACAACCTTAAGGGAACACCCAACAATGTGCTAAACTAACAGTAAATGGAACTCCCTATACCAAACTAGAGGCTATAGCAAATTTGCTGGACAAAAAAATGTAGCTCCAATTTCACCTCCCTATCATCCCCACTACCCCCCCCCCCCAGGAAATACCCTGTACCATTCCTCCCCAACTATCTCTAAAGAACAGATCATCAATGCACTTTCCAAAGCTAAAAATACTGCATTGATGGGTCTTGATTATATACCAGAATGCCTTCTAAATAGCTTTTAATGTGACTGCTCAGCCTCACTAGAATCTTTATTCAACCAAAACCTCCAGACAGGCTTCATCCCTCTGGAATGGAGGCCTTCAGTGGCCATCCCTCTTCACAAAGGCATACCGTCAACATACTCTGGGAACTACATACCTATAAGTTTGATTAGTCTTATAAGCATGGCCATGGAAAGAATTGTCATGGACCTGACAAAAAAAAAAACAGGAAATATTCAAACAATGGATCTATCACAGTTTGGTTTTGTCAAGGGCAGGTCATGCCTACTAAACCTGATGGACTTCTTCAGGAAGGTCAATAAAGTTATGGACAAAGGCAAAACAGTACATAATGCCTACCTCAACCTAGCAAATGCCTTTAATACAGTACCTCACTAGGGTTATATAGACAAAGTAATAAATTAAGGTATAAATGCTGATGTCACCCCAAAGTATTGCCAAATGTTTCATGGATAAGACACATGAAGTTAAGGTAGGGAAATCTACCTCCACCAAGAGGCCTGCTACTAGTGCTGTAACACAGGGCTCAGTAGTGGGACCTCTCATGTACTAATATATTTTTCTGAAGTTAAGGCAACTGTAGAGGGCTTTTGGCTGACCAATTTGCAGATGGCAGCAAGATGGGTGCAATCATTTAATCCCCCAAAGGTGTACATATCCTCCAGAAAGGTCTGATACAGACAAATAACTGGTGCCAGAACCATGGCCTAAAATCCATTATATAATTATACCCTTTTAGGAAGATAACTACCCCTGCCAATTACAATCCTGATAACACTTCCCTAAGAGTAGACCTAGTGGTGAGGGACTTGGGAACTCAAGCTAACAGTAACCTGAACTTTAATCATCATTTGTCCATGGTGGTGAGAAAATCATTCTATGTGGCACAACATATAAGTAAGGGCATGGTATCCATTCCTAAAGATATCATAGTCACATTTTACACAACAAACTATTGAGTATGATGCACCTTTCAACATGTACCAGGCCACACATTTGCAACAGTTGGAGTGGGCACCGTAGTTACTCATCAAAATAATACAGGGTGTAAATAACCTATCCTATGCAGACCACTTCAAAGCCCTGTCCCTATATTTGGTTTCTTACAGACTACTGATATGTGATCTATGCTTCACCTACAAGGCATTCTTCAATCCAGTCCTGATGGATCTGCTGCAAATTTGCAAAATAAAAATCTCTAGAATTACCAGCTCTAAGAATCTACACCTCATCTATGACATAAACAAACATGTTGGAGGGACAGGTGTGTGTCTCAGAGATTACCTCTTCTCTGGAAAAGACTCTCCTTAAATGTGAAGCAGAGCATTTCTCTAAACCTACTCAAATACAACTAGGTCCAATGGATGGGAGTTTCAAATTCACCCCGAATTGATGCCCATGTCCTTTATAAACAGGGGTAGCTAACAGATGAGCTAATGCACAGGCATATAGCAAAGCCATTCCATTACTTGGGCATTGGTAGCTAGGAAAATTAGGACAGGTAGGGCTAAGCTTAAAAGGTTTTAGAGTCATTACTCTAGTAACTTCCTATGATCTATGTATATCTACACACACACACACACACACACACACACACACACACACACACACACACACACACACACACACACACACACATCTCTCTCTCTCTCTCTATATATATATATATATATATATATATATATATATATATATATATATGTGTGTATAAAATAAAATACAGGTCTTTTAACTGCTT